>NC_056743.1:1093831129-1093918629 GCF_019279795.1 Protopterus annectens | reverse complement strand
CATTGAAAGTTAAATTCCCTGCAGTAGGAAAGGCATAAATGACTCCCATACAGACACAACTCTTAGGATGGCAGTGTTCAGATAACTGATGTTTCAGATAAATGACGTTCGGATAATTGACATTACTGTAGTGCTTGGCCTCACAGATGGGTTCCCAGTGGTAGTGATTGTGCATCAGGGTTCAGCTGCAAGTCCATTGCTGTTCATACCGGTGATGGACTAAATTAGAAAACAGGTCAGAGGGGATAGATCACCATAACTATTGTATACAGATAATGTGGCATTACAAGCAGATTCTGAGCAAGAACATAAGCAAACGATAGGGGAATGGAATGTGAACTTGAAGGCACATGGGATGAAACTGAGTATATACAAGACAGTTGCCATGGCAGCAAATGGGGGAAATCAGATGCTGAGCATTGAGATAGAAGGGAATATAACAAAACAGGTTAACTGCTTCAAGTATCTGGGAGAAGGGAAGTATGAGGAGGCCAAAGCTTGAATGAGGGGCTGAAACTAAAAAACTGACACAGAGTATCTGGGTTACTGTGACAATGTCAAAAGCTGAAAAATGAGTTCAAAACAGTGTTCCAACTAGTACTACTTATAGAACAGAAACCCATGTAATGAAGGCAGAGCAGCTGAAGCCAGAGATCATGGAGATGGTGCCAAAGATGGGTAAGAGTATGCACAATGCGGGACAGACAGACATCACAGCAGAAGCCAAAGTATTTGCAATTGAAGAGAAGGTCAAAGAACAGATTGTAGTGGTTTGGGCAGGTGTAGGAAATCTGAAGATAATCTGGTGAAGATGATTTGGGACAGACAGGAGGCAAAAGGAAATGAGGACATCTAGCAAGCAGATGGATTACATGAGGAGCTGAAACAGTCAGACATGACCATCAAAGAAGTTAGGAGAGTGGCAGTGAATTGAGAAAGATGGTGGCAGTTGATGTGACACCCCGACTCCATGTAGAAAATGAAGAATGGGGGTTGATTCTGTGTGCTCATAAATTGGATTATAAGAGCATATTTTTGATTTATAATACAGTTGTGAAATGGATTCTTATGTATATACTACTGTCTCGGTGCAGTATGTGTTGTTTCATTGCTGTACTTTTTATTGTAGAGAATTTGCTCCTATAAAAATCTGAGTTGTGGTGGAAAAGGGTCAGCTGACTAGTACACTTACCCAATTAACAGATGTAAATAAACTGGTAACATAACTGTCCAATGGCTTTCAGAAATCCTTGAAGCGTTAAAAGAATTGGAACATGCCAGTAGACTTCCATTTCCAGAGTGATCATCCAGTACCCTATCTCTATCTCTAACAGCAGGAATAGGAACCAGATGGCAACCAGCATGAACTTTTTTTACAAATGCATTCAGGAAAATTTTGTCCAGAATGGTTCTCCACTGACCCTCTTTTCTGGGCTCCAGGAAGAACCTGGAATAATATTCCCTTCTCATTCCTACCTCAAAGGAACATTTTTATACACCCGTTTTTGATGTAGTTGGTTAGCCCACCATTTTACATGGGTAACCTGGCTTGAAAGAGTCTTGAGGCTATCTTAGAGAAAAAACTCACACAGTAAAATTTGGGGGTACATCCTCTAAGAGCAGGGAAGTGCCCAGTGGAGCTCTTCAGGGTTCTGTGCTTGGACATCTGCTGTTTGCCATCTACTTCTCAGATTTCCACTTATCAAATGATTATCTTTGGTTAACAAAGTCCATGGATGATTGTAAGCTGGGAGTTGTCATAAAGTCCCCCTCTGACATATATGCACTCCAGAAGGAGCTTACATTTGGCAATAGCTGGTGTACTAAAAATGGACTCTAGCTCAATGCCAAAATATGCAGTGCTGTAGCATTTGGTAAGAATGCCTTGGCTTCAGTTTTAGATAACATACCAGTTCAAAATGACTTGGACACTTGGGTGGACATCTTCCTCACATTTGACCATTGCGTTGCCATGGCAGTTAGAAAATCATTTTACCTTGCACAGCTCATACTAAAAGGTATTTCTTTCAGATCAAAAAAGTTCTCACCCTGCAGTCTACATTGAATAGACCCATCATTGAGTACAACACCCTCTTTGGAATGTACCTTACTAAGCATATCAAGCAACTGGAAAGACTCCAGAAGTTTATAACTAAAATGATCAGGAGCCTAAAAGGTTTGAACTACCAAGAATGGAGGCTTTATCTATGCACTCATTATCATGGAGACTCCTTAAGGGTAACTTGTGTCCTGATTATAGAGCTATAAGGGATCCAGTAGTCCAATAACTCTTATTCCTCAATAAATCCAATAGACCAGCTAACATTAATGCCAGTGGTCTAAATCTATTCAAGCCTATAGGACAAAGAGGAGGGAGGCATAAATTTGTCACACACTTGCCCTTTCTCTGGAACAAACATCCTTTTCAAGATAAGCAGTGTGACATACTGTCTGCCTTGAGAAAAGAGATGGACAACTGGTTAAGTGTTCATAAATTTGCACTTGGTGTGACTGGCCTTTCCCTCCTGAAAGTGAGATGCATGGCTTGAGTGTAGGTGGTGATAAAAAAAAATGGTCTTTTTGTTCAGTTGCCTTCTAAATCCTATAATTCTGAGAATGGGCTTGAGAAAGGTGTCAATTCGTAAAATGTAGTGAACCAGTTTTTCTTTGACCCAAGAGTCATTTGTTATAGAAAACTACTGCTTTCTGATGAGTCAAATTTTAATCCTGTTAAGGCTGCAGAGGGGGGAAAGAACTGAGTGACTAACTCATTCATAAGAATTCTCCCTTACACATTTAAGGGGACCCCAAATCCTTATGAATTCTGCTGGCCTGTAGACTGTCTGGTAAGAGAAAATCAGGTGTGTAAGTAAACTTAACATAACAGTGGATGTTTGAATGATCACTGCTACAGTAGCCTAAGCTATATGGGTTGTATCCTCCTATGGATACAACCAGACAGCTTCCAAAGCCTAAAGGTACCATTTGCATGCCTAAACAGTTGAACAGCTTCCGCTGAGCTAAGAAAGGTTTGGGTGCTGAGCCCCTCACAGCTTTCATACCAACTGAGAGAGAGAGAGATGGAGGACAAGCCATAAGAGGACATTCCTATGATAAACAAAATGAAATTTCCACACCCTGGTATAAAAAAATGCATCAAAAACAAGGGGGGGGGTGGAGGGAGCAGCTACTGCAGCAGTGCTCATCCAATCCTCTACTGTTATAAGTTTACTTATGCTACTGTATTAATGTTCATCATATTGATCACTTCTGCAGAAGCCTAAGCTGGAAGGGGAAGGGTCCAGCAGCCCCTGGAGGAAGAATCTAGCTTGCAGTGCTTTGTAAAATTATGTACAGAGGGCCAAGCTGCTGCTTGTAGAATACTTGCAAAGTCCAACCCTTTCCAAAAATCCATAGATGAAGCCATGGTCCAGGTAAAGTATGACACTACCTGGAATAGTTTTCTTGGGAATAACAAAAGGTAATAGCTGAAAACAATCATTTGGGAATAGTCTACTTTGACACTTATTGTTTGTCTTCTTACCTTACCAAAGATGAACAAATGATTGAAAGTTCTGAACAATTATGTTACAATAGCACCTGAGTTGTCTGTGGGCAAATATGAAGTATCCCTTATTCCTCAGTTTTGGATTCAGGGAAGAACACAAGGAGATCGATAATTTGGCTAAATGTAAATTATTTGCCACTTTAGGCATAAAAGAATGAAGTTTTCAAAGAAACCTTTCTGTGGAAAATGAGAAGGTTAACCTGCCACAAAAGCTTACAACTCTGATGCATTACTGTCCAAGGAAAATAAAAGGTATCCATTTTTCTGGCATGGAGTCCTTGAGCAGAAATTCTATTTAATAGGTAAGAGTAGAGGCAAAATATCTATTTGAGGTGATCCCCACAGATGGATCAAATCATGAAAACTACCAGATATAATCTTCATTCATGAGGGTCTGTCCTGGTCCTGCTTGGCTTGTCTGGCACATTATTTTGTTTTGACAGTAAGTATGTATGTCTGAAGAGTGAAATTGTGCTGAAAAGATATAGCCCAGGCTATCCTGGCTAGTCTTCATACAGTGTAAGAACTGGTTCCCCTTGCTTGTTTGTACTGCATCACTGTGGTGGTGTCTGCAAATACTTATAAGGGTCTCAGGGAACAAAAAACATGTTGATAACATAAGTGCTAATATCTCTATTAGTTTTATTCATTTTGATCTGTCTCATCTGTACCAAAGACCATGCACTTTTATCCCCATAGACTCTGTACTCCAAGCAAAGTCTGAGGTATCTGTTGTGACTGTTAGAGCTAGAACAGAAAATAGGAAGACCTGGAGTATGAAAAATACTGGGTCTCCTGCAAAAAAAACATCTCCCTATCCACAAACCTGAAAACTATATTGTCAGGGGATGTAAATGTTGGGACCACACAACATACAGGTGCCAAGACATTTCTCATGTGGACTCTTGACAAGTATCTGGAAAATCTTAGATGCCATGAGACCCAGAATATTCAGGAATTCCCTTGTTGACATAGTAGTATAATTGAAAAAAACACCCAGGAAGGAATTCAGAACTCAGTAATATTTATTCACTCCAACTGTCGATGTACAAAAGCAAACACCATCAAAACAAATACAATAAACGATACACTTGTAAGTTCGTTTTCATGATGAAAATGGACTTGCAAGTATATCGTTTATGGTATTTGTTTTGATGGTGTTTGCTTTTGTACATCAACAGTTGAAGTGAATACATTTTATTATAGAGTTCTGAATTCCTTCCTGGGTGCCTTTTTCAATTAGTTGTGACTTTTTGGCACTTTATTTCGTATTTTGGTTTTGACATAGTAGTCTAGAAAAAGTCAGGAACAGATCTATATACAAATCTACATTTTCCTGTGAAACAAAAGCTCTTTTAAATGAGATACCCTAGAGACCCCAGAAAAATAATCATATTGAGGACTAGTCAAAAAAGGCATCTGTTTTTCTGGAATCGCAATCTGTGTAGGAGATCCCTCACCCAAGTAAGACATTCATAACACTTTGAAATACGAAAGAAAGGCTAGTCATATAAATGAAATGTGAGCACCTTGCAGTCCACAGTAGGCAAGTAGAAGAGCTGCATACTTTGTATATACCCTTATAACAGTGGGTCGATCAAAGGGTATTACAGAGTAACTGATAATATGATCCATACTCAGAAAACTTTTAAAAACATCTCACATGTGGCTCTAGGAATGTGATAAATGCATCTTTTGAAAAATCTAAGATTATTAAGGGATAACTTCTAGAACTTGGTAAAAAAGCAACACTGATTAAAATCATTCTCCTAAAAGATTAAGAGTTTCCAACACCCCAGAGAGAATATTTATTCCATGACAGGAGGGAAAAGAAGAGTCTGGTGAGTGAAGAAGAACCGCTCAAAGAGGGGGGAAGAGAGTCTCCTTGCCAAAAGTAACATTGACGAATTAAAGGTTTGTCAGGGTGGTGGTCTTGTAAATAGCTATACAGGCATATTAGACTGTCTTTAGTTCTAGAGGGATCCTCTACTTTATACAAATGCTATACCATAGCTTTTTAAATACATGCTTACCAGCAGTTTTCTGGGACTTTTTTTTCACCTTAAAAGAATGCATTAAGGGGAATATTAAATTAATTGGCTGATTAATTGGCTGAGTTGGAGAAGGAAGGCTGAAAAAACGATGACTGAACCCTTGAATCAGCATACCTTTCACACTGCACTTCATACTGACCTCTGAAGTAGATGGACCAAAACTAACTTTCTATCCAAGGGAAAATTCAGAACTTGCACCAAGAACCCAAGCAAAGGAAACTTCAAAAATGGCTTTAATTAAACCAAGTAGTTAAGTGCTTTCTTCCCATGAGGGACGTCTTCAGAACTACTCAATAAAATAATTATTCACAATAAATACACCTAAAAATCACATGACTAAAAGCATCCAACTTTTAAAGTGGTCTAACAAAAATATTCAAATAATTGTATAGATACATGTGTGTACATACATACATATATACGTGTGTGTGTGTATATATTTATATATATATATATATATATATATATATATATATATATATGTGTGTGTGTATGTATGTATGTATATATATATATATATATATATATATATATATATATATATATATAAAATGTCAAAACAGATTAAAGCAATAATAAAACAAAAATAAATATATAAAATATGTATACACATATATAAACCAGTATAAATGTCACTCAATGTTTTAATTTTAAAACAGGAACAATAGATATGGCTTCATTGAGCCCAGGAAACACTTGTGCATTCAAAATCAATTGCCACATTAATTCCTTAACCAACAGATGGTCCTCAATAATTCTTTTGCATCTCTACCAATTTGTTCTAATACAAAATACTTAGACCCATGAGTTGGGAAATCCTTTGTGTCTGTATAATGCATTAAATTCACTTTTGTTATGTGTATCCCCTCTCATGTTCATAAATCCTTGTTTTCACCTTCCTAGTCATTTTCTCTATGTAAAATGCGGAACAAATTTGACACTTAGCGGCATAAACAACCCAGCTAGAGTCACAATTATATTTACCTTTAATGTCCACCTTATGTCCATTCAAACAAACAGAACTCCCCATTAGTATATATTTATATGAAGAACAATGATCACACTTGGACATTTTATTGCCCAAATCACTTCCCGAATAGTTAAAAAAAAACATTTCAAAAAGATCTTTAAAACATGTACCCCACATATATACAATTGTTGGTACTGACCCTAACAATTTCAGGAGGTGAGTATTAGAAGAAATAATAAGCTAATTCTTCCTAGTACTTGCAATGTTCCATGAATCTAAGGAAAAAGTAATACAAGGTTTGGAAAAATTCCTAGAAACCAATTCCCACTCTGAAACCATACCAAATTCTTGCTTAATCATATCACCCAAATTTATTTGACTAATATTGTCAGTCCCTGCACTTCCAAAATCCATTAAATTAACCAAGAGGGGTTGGTAAAATCCATTACATCTATTCTTCACTACCTCCTCTTTAATAGGTGTCGAGAAATGTTGGGGATATCCCCGCTTTTTGAAAATTTCCAAAAGTATATCCACCTCCCTTAAGAATATCTCATAATCGGACACCATTCTGGCCAGTCTGACAAGCTGTCCTTTAACGACTGCCTTCTTTTGAAATATAGGGTGACAACTTTGGAAATGTAAATATGTAATGGAGAAACTAGGTTTGTGATGGATATTAGACTCAAATTATCATATTTGTTTGAAATCTCCACATCCAAAAATACAATTTTATTCATACAAGTGTGCACAAACCTGAAAAACATAGTGATGCTATTTATGTACTCCAAAAACTCAATCAGCTTGCCCTCGTTGTCCCCCCACAAAATGAATATATCATCCAAAAAGTGGGTATAAAACAAGAAGCAATCAGAATAAGGTGAACTAGACATAATTTGTCTCCCAAAAAGCCATAATTAAATGTGCAAATATGGGGGCATAAGCTGCCCCCATAGCCACTCCAGTAGATTGTCTGAAAAGCTGGCCTTTGAAGTACAAAAAATTACTATTTAACACCATCTCCATCAAATTAACCAATAAATTAATACTGTCCTGGGACAATGTCCGTAATTCAGATAAAATGTCTTCAAACCATCTTAAACCCACTGTATGAGGAATGACTGAATATAGATTACAAACATAAATAGTGACCAATAATCCTTCCCAAACTGTGTTCTAGATAATTTAGTTAAAAAAATCCCACTAATCACGACATATTTGAGGGATTAATGAGATAGTGCTCTTAAGTTCATGGTCTAAACTTCAAAACATAATAGGTCTTGCTTCTTTTTCCATCCACTGTTGATCTAAGGGGAGGGGGTTTAATTCATCCTTATAGATCTTGGGTATCCCAAATATTCCTGCCACCACAGGATGTTTGTTGTGCAAATATTCAAACTCGCTCTCCTTAATCTGGCCCTCCATCAACATATCAAATAACTGGGCATCTATCTTGCTTTAACCAATATTCAACTCATTTTTTTGATATTTCCACATAATCATATGTAAACAATAAAACATTCATTGTGTTCACATTATCGACCAAGTCCAAAATAATCACCCCTCCACCCTTGTAGGGCTTCATGATTCTCACTTTTATCTTTGGCAATATCCCATAATAAGTCCCTTTCATCTTAAGATTATATGCAGGATTTTAAAATGGTTCATTCAAAGTGATACGTATATCCCTTTCACAAAGTGATTCAAACAACAATAGTACATTATTACATGGAGGGTTAAATGAACTAGACCTTTTAAGCCCAGTACCATAGTTAACATTAGAATCACCAAAAGTAGTATTTTCAAACTAAATTGACAAATTACACCTCCTTATGAACAAATTCAAGTCCACCAATGTTTGTCCAATTTTAGCTCTAGTTAAAGGGACAAAATTAAATCCTTTAGACAATAAGTTGGCATGTTTATAATCGAAATGTCTACTGGAAAAGTTATACAAGGTAAAGTCTGTATTAAATACCTTGGTGAGAATGTCCATAATAGGCTGTAAGACATTCAGTATTTCTGTTTCGTTCCCTTCTTGTTGTTGAAATTAGTTTTCGGACGAGCACCCTGTTGCTGGTAAAAATCTTCATTATGAACATTAGTATGGATCCCTGCCATATTTTGTCCTTGTATCCTCTCAGATCTCCTGACCAAACCATTTGGTTCAGTAGTAGAAACTGGCATTGGGGCATGTGCATTGTTTTCATCCCGTCCCATTGGCTGTTGCCAAGAGACTGGAGTGTGTCCCCCTCGTTTATTAGAAGGATCTGGATAAGCCCACCCATTTTGATATGCATTAGTCTATTTGGAATTTCTTCTGTTTTCTGGCCAAAATCTCATCACACTTTGTCAATTTTAATAAGGATGTTAGAATAGTTCATAGAATAGTGGTCAAACACCAAATCCTCTGTAATGGAGCTGTTACCTCTGTAATGGAACTGTTAAGTCTGTCTATGTCAAATGAAAGATCTTTGATCAGCACTTCATGATTCTTAATCAGACCAACCTCTTCACAGCCGGCTTTATTAAAGATACTGCCAAGCTTGTTATAATAGTCAGTACCTTTCTGAGCACAGGAAATTTCCAAAAGCATAAACCTTTTGGAACATACTCGTTAGATAGACAATCACATAAATAGGCATTGTCAAGCTGTAATCTCCTATACTGACTCAACTGCATGTAGTTTCCCAGTCAATGGATTACCAACAGTCTCAGCCATCATTTTGTTATGAACATTGCCACCACGTACTTCAAACTTATTGATTTTCCAGGTTTGAAAATTAAAAAAATCACCATTCACATTGGACTCAGAATTCTGGGTAGGGCTGCACTGCATTGGGGTCCTCTGAGTCAGCGGTAACCCCAAACTACTCTGACTTTTGTAGAAAGTTGAAAATTAGACATACCACTGTTCTTGTTAGACCACTGTCGATTAATTTGAAGCATAAGGGTGGTTAAGTTACCTGTTGATGCTGATAAACCTCTGATTAATTCAGCCAAGTCTCCTGAACTGCTTGCTTCAGAAGCCATACCAGGCACTTGTACCAAGAACCCAAGCAAAGGAAACTTCAAAAACATTTTTTATTAAACCAAGTAGTTAAGCGCTTTCTTCCTGTGAGGGACTTCTTCAGAACTACTCAATAAAACAATTGCTCACAATGAATACCCCAAAAATCACATGACTAAAAGCATCCATCAGCTTTTAAAGTGGTCTAAAATAAAATATTAAAACTGTATATATACATATATCCCCGTCAAAACAGATTAAAGCAATAATAAAAAACATATATAAAATATGTATACACATCAATAAATCTGTATAAATAAATTTCACTCAAACCCCCCCCCCCCCCCAAGACCAATAGCGGATGGAAAAATAAAGACCTATTATGTTTCTATGTTTATAGACCATGAACTTAAGAGCACTTTCTCATTAATCCCTCAAATATGTCATGATTCATGGGATTTTTTAACTAAATTATCTAGAATACAGTTTGGGAAAGATTTATTGGTCACTATTGATGTTTGTAATCTATATTCAGTCATTCCACATACAATGGGTTTAAGATGGTTTGAAGAAATTATATCTGAATAATGGACATTGTCCCAGGACCGTTCAGTGCTAACTTTACCCCCCTCTCACATCCTACAAAAGGGCTTCACTGGGACAGATGCCTGGTGTCAAAGCCATGGTCTCAAGCTCCATGCCAAAAACTGCATGGTCATTCCCTTTGGTAAAAACTCTGTACCCATGAACTACCACATAGGCGGTAGTCTACTTAACACCGAAAGTGTGATAAGAGACCTTGGGACACAGGTTGACAGTAGTCTCTCCTTTGATAATCACATCGCCACAGTGGTCAGGAAATCCTTCTTCATGGCACACCTCATCACAAAAGGTTTCTCATCCAGAAAAAGAAGTCATTGTTCTCCTCTACTCATCACTCATTAGACCCATTATAGAGTACAATGCCCCTTTTGGTATGTACCTCATAAGACATCTACAACAACTGGAAAGGCCACAAAAATACCTCATAAAGAGGATTACTGGCCTCAAATAGATGCCTTACGCAGACAGTCTCAAAAAACTCTAGCTTTACTCCACCGCATATCGCCTACTCTGAGGCAATCTCTGCCTAACATACAAAGCTATGTCAAACCCAGAGCTGTTGGACATGCTCCACTTAAAGAAATCCCAATCCCTCCAAGCTACACGCTCTAGGGACCTAAACCTTGTCACCACAATAAACAGAACATGCCGGAGGGATAGATTTCTGTCCCAGAGACTTCCCATACTCTGGAACAGACTACCTATCTATGTCAAACAGAGCTCCTCATTAGCACACTTCAAGAAAAATCTTGACGATTGGATGGGTAATAGGAAATTCACCCCAGGGATCACTTCTGTGTTTCTGCTTGACGGGCACAGGAAAATAATTTTCTTGGGTGGCGAAAGCCAGGGTACTTTTTGGCTAGACTTGTATAGGCCCTAGGGCCAATAGCCTAATACCTACCTATGAACCTAATAGCTTGCACTAAACCTTATACTAATCATAATCACTCCTGTTCAGTGTAACAGAAGAAAAAACATATGTTAATGCTTTTGTTTCTTTCTGATAGGAATTTCTGAAGAAACAGAACCAGTATTGCTAGCTCTTCTAAGAATGGGCACATGTTTTTGGATAGACAGAATGGTATTCTCTACCTCTTCTCCCAGAAATGACCAGGGTGGCTCTCCATTGCCCACCAAGGGCACAACAACAACTACACAGGACGAATGGGCACATGTTTTTGGATAGACAGAATGGTATTCTCTACCTCTTCTCCCAGAAATGACCAGGGTGGCTCTCCCTTGCCCACCAAGGGCACAACAACAACTACACAGGACATGTCTAACCTCTATTTATGGTGGTTATAGGGACTTACACCAGTGAGACCCAAAGAAAACAGGAATGGTCCATGGAACCAGCTTTGGCCACAGCAGTCATCCACCTGCAACTGAGACACTTTATAAGCCTGCTGTGGTGGAAATGTCAGTGTGACAAAAGGAGATACTGCCAGCCCAGCTAGCTGGAATTTTATAAATTGTCATTTGTGGATATTATAATTTGTATAGAAGTGATAGATGTTGCCAGTCCAGCTTTCTGGAATTTTGTTAATGGTTGTCATTTGTGAAGATCAATGATTCATGCGCTTGTGTTGCAAATGAATTGGAGCTGTATGTCATGTAAGATGGTTTGTACAGACTTGTGTGCTGAAGACATATTTTGTAAAGTACTGAGCAGATATGTATATACACTATCAGGGGTGTAGCCAGGATTTTCAAATTTGTACTCACAACTCCCAGACTGCTGCCCCCTCAACAAGCCACAGCCACATTAACACTGCTGACCAAGCCATGCCCCCTTTATATTGCTGATCTCTGAACAGATCACTTGGAAGTATATGCCAGGGTAGTAATTACACGATGCATGAACATTTTCATTCCAAAGGTACATCTTCCGTAAGTCAAAAAACAAAATACCTTTCCATTTGCACTAGGACAGATCAGTTTACCCGCCCCCCAAGATTACTCTTCCCCTTGCAGCCCCTAACCCCTGTAGTGGCTCATTACACCTCCAGTGATACTGCTGACTAAAGGACTGTCAGGGTCTAGGCATCACATGCTCCTCAGTGTTGTGGTCTGTAGGTACAACATATAGTGCTCTCCCTAGGTAACATCCAAGCTATGAGCCACAGTTACCTCCCTTTCACCAGCATGGGTCACCTGGCAATGCATGATCTCTCCTATGGCCTACAGTCACACTAAGCCTTTTGGAATGGTAAACCTTGTATTCCAAACAGCAAATACATTTTAGCTGGGCTAAGTCATACTGCCACTGACGATGAAGATGTGTACCCATGGGGAGTCAATCAAGCAAAAAGTAAAGCAGTTGATATTTACATCCTTACTACCCTGCTTACATTCTGCAAATCTCAAGCCTTTGCTGAAAGGAAATTGGTTAAAGCAAGAAATTTACCCTAGGCGTCAGAACTGGTGGGACTGTTTACTGTCACATGCTCTAAGCACTTGTTTGGAGCTTTTTCTAGTCTTATGATCCAGTGATAGTCTGAACAAAATTATTGAAAAGAAATTCAAGGAAGAAATACCATGGCCAATACTAGGAACTACAATACCCAGAAGGGTATGAAACCCCTCAAACTAAATAAGCAACTCAGAAATCTTATCAAGCCCACCAAAGCCAGATTTGAGGCAGAAATATCCTCAAAGATAAAAGGTCTTCATCAGCTTTGTTCACAACCTCAAAGGCAACATGACAGCGTACTGAACAAATTGTAAATGGAACCACTTAAAAGGAATCGGAGGATATAGCAAACCTGCTGGCTGATGAATCTAATTCCAGTTTCACCCCTTCTTCCCCTCTCTACCTTTCAGAAGACACCCTCGACCCTAAATCCTCTGGCTATCACTAGCAAACAAGTCTTCAACGCACTCTCCAAGTCAAAGAATACTACCTCAATAGGCCTTAGCATGAAACATGAGGTATCAAGCACTCTAAAATCACTGTTCAACATTAGCCTAGTAATTGGCTTCGTACTTAGTGAATGGAGGACTGCAGTAGTTAATCCTTAGCACAAGGTTTGGCCTTCTACTGACTTGGATAACCACAGACCATAAATCTGACTGGTCTTGTACGTAAATGCATGGAAAGAATTCTCATAGATATTTTAAATAGACACAGGGAACCCTTACTTTTACAATTATTGCAGATACTGAAATAAAATAGCACAAGCACCAATAGCCATTTGCTAAATACATTCTCACAATAGATAGTTGCTTTTTCCTTTGCTAAATATATTTGCTTATTTAAAAGTACCCCTGAGGCAGTGAGAATAACAGTCATTTTCATCTGAATTTTATATCTGTCCAGAATTCTATTTTATAATACCTTCTTGGATTAATTTTATTATAATCAAAGCTGCTGTTTTACAGATGACACAGTGGAATTATTCCAGGTGCAACTGCCAGTTGGTAAGACACCCATCCAAGTTATAGCCAGTTACAAACCCCCCCCTTCATGACTCAGGATACCCACTCCAGCTACCTGGACATACTCGACTCCAGTCAAGGTACTCCCCAACACCCTGATACTTGGTGACTTCAAATACCCCACCAAAGGCTGGGTAAACTATTCCTGCTGTAATGCACTCACCCAGCGATTCCTCGACTTCATCAGTTCTAACACACTAGACCAGCTCATATCTTCCCTCAATGTGACTTTATCTGGGATCTGCACTTTTGACTTTGTGATAAAAAGTTGTTAAAACTTAAAACTATTTTTCTTGTGGAAAAGTTGGTTTATTTTATTTTTGGAGTAAGTATTAAAAGCACCTTTTAATAGTGCTGCTAGGCTTCCCTGTTAAGTCAGGGACGTTTTTTGGAATAACTGCCAGAAAAAAGTAGTAAATTGTCATTCTGGGACGTTTTTTGGAATAACTGCCAGAAAAAAGTATAAATTGTCATTTTGCCTGCTATACCCCACCACTGGCCCAGTAATCAAGGAGCCTCAATCCTCACCTCTGGCAACAATGGAGGATGTACGCATTGGGAGGATAAGTACACACACAGTAAAGTGCAATTTCCCTTAAGAGCACAAAGACCACAATCAGTCTGGGGCTGGTTTTTCCCTCTTTCTCCAGATTCCCTAACAAGACTCTTCACTGGCTCAGCTATAGAGTTGAGATCTCACCTGAATGACCAAGACCTCCAGCACCCTCTCTGTCCAACCAGTGCTTCATGTCCCTGCCCAAGTAGCTGACACACTGAGATTGGATTTACACACATACCTGGAAAAGGGTGGCACAGGTTTCCTCGCTCTGCCCCCTTCTGCCCAGACTATAAGGTAGTTTTGACTGCCACCAGCCACTCCTTGTCAGCTACTCTAAGGCCCTTAAAGGGTGTCCAATCTTACTGTGTAATGTTATCAATACAAATGGTAGTTTGTCCAAGAGCAAGGCTATTAGGAGTGGCCCACAGTGTCACCAAATAAGTATGCAAATACTCTCAGAACTTAAATGTCTCACAAATATCAGCCACAATGAAAGGTTTAAATATATTTAATAAATAAAACAAGAAAATACTCAGTAAACAATGAGTCACAGAGTTCAAAAATCACAGGAAGTATTTAAAGCATTGCACAACAGTGTCATAGAAAACATCTAAATTAAGCTCATCTATATTCCTGACTATATGTAAAAGAAATTACTGTACCCTAGTTAACTTACAGAACAAGGCAAGTGTGGTGTATGGGTCTTGTCAGGTCAATGACAAAATACAGAATGCTCACTCTCTAACAGTGCTTAAATTAATATCCCAAATATTACTGCTGGGATACTTGCAGAATGAGATTTCTTGTCATTCTGACTTCAGTTCCCAAGCTCACAACCATTGATGCAGCTATAGCATTTAGCATCTACCTGTGAAAACACATAGACCGCAGATATTTTGGCAAATGGTGGAAACTAAAATAATTTACATTCCTCCATATTTAAAGACAATACAAAAAACTTCTCTAGTATAGACATAGTCTCCTGTTGACTGAAACTGAAAGACAACATTCTTTTATTACGTGGCTATAAAGTAATTTAAGTTTTCAGCTATTCTTCTGAAGTTAACGTCTTGTGTTTCAGTTTCCATTGTTAAAATATATACATCTAAACAGTTACAATAGTGTACAGGGACGTTGTGAGGTGTACTGACTGTACGCATTTCAGTACAGTGTTTGCGTGGAGGGGGTAGCATAAGGCAGGCACTAGGATCTAGGAGAAAAAGCTAAAGTAGTGTCTTCTTTAAGGACAGTCATGTGTTCGTTGTATGCATGCTAATGCAGATGCAAGCATATTTTTCACTCGGGCGCAATTTAAAACAGACATTTCATTGAGACAGAAGGTAAGTACGTAAAATGAATGGTTTGTGTGTGTGCGCATATGCACTTGTTATTCTACAGGTTCCGTTCGTTTCTGTGTGAGTGAGAAAGTGTGTGTGTATATATGTATGTAAGCTGAACTAGCCCTGTTTGAATGAGATATAAAGTGTGTGTGTGTGTGTGTATATACAATTATATGATTTATTGTAGAGGTTCTGTTTCTGGATGAGTGAGAGCATGTATGTGTACATGTACGTATGTATGAGTGAGAGCATGTATGTGTACATGTATGTATGTAATTTGAACTAGCTGTTCTGTGCGAATGACAAAGTTTGTGTGTGTGTTATGTGTGAGAGAGCAGGTGTGTGTGTGTGTGTGTGTGTGTGTGTGGTGTGCGTACAGTTATATGATTTATTGTAGAGGTTCTGTTTGTTTCTGGATAAGTGAGAGCATGTATGTGCGTCATTCACACAGAACAGCTAGTTCAAATTACATACATACATGTACACAAAGTGTGTGTGTTGTGTGAGAGAGCAGGTGTGTGTGGAATGTAAAGTAGCTGTTTGTTTTAGAAAGATTGTGTTCGTATATGTGAGAGGTAGGTAGGTGTGTGTACTGCATGCGTGTTTAACATACCTTTTATCTCTAGTAGATGTGGCCAATTTGGACTATAAGTTGGCTTTAGAAGATTTCACTAGTACTCTTATTTGCTTGTTCAGGGTGGGGGGGGGGGGCTGTGAAGCTATTTATACCATCCCTCAGGAGATTGCAATCAGCTTTGGAGAGGTTTTTATTTTGTTTGACCCTAGCTGGAGGGGGGGGGGTCAGGGGAGATGATGACTTCAAAAGTGACCACTTTATGGTTGAATCTTACCAGGCAGGATGATACTGTAGGGGTGCTGCAGTGGTTACTCATGTTGGTTAATACCAAGTCCAAGACATCATCACCTCTTTTGGAGGTATCAGCTAGCTGTTCCAAAGCATTTGCATTGATAAAATCAAAGAATCTCTGGACATTTGTTTGGCATGAGTAGTTTTTCCAATCTATGGTTGGGTAATAGTCACCCAGGGTCGGGGTAAATGGTTGAATCTTGATAGATTTGAAGAGGTCCAGATAGGTGAAGTGGGCATCTTGAGTCAAATTTGGGGGACTGTAGATAGAATTGGAATATGGGTCTTGTCAATGGTTAATGTCTCCTGTGTGTCATAATGTTTGACCGACCTGGAGGTGTGTCTTCAATATATATTGAAACTCCACCTCGTTTGGCTTTGCCCACAGTTTGGGTCTGAATGTGTGATAGGATGAGTAACCAGGTAAGGCTGGGGTGCTCTCCACATCTTTTAACCAGTTTTTTGTAACTGCACAAATGTCAAGATCTTCCAGGGTTAAGAATGCTTGCAATGAGTGCAGTTTCGTGTTTAGACTCCTAGCATTTAGCAGCATGACCTTTAATTTGTATTTTGTTGAAATTTTTATGTTGGTAGTATTGACCTCATGACTTCCTAAAGGCACTATGTGGGCGGCAAGGGCCTTTGCCAGAAGCCTGAAGCCCAAGTGAGACAGATGTAGGCCATCTCTAGCAAAGCATCATGGTCTGTTGATCATGTCTTCCTAGGCTGTCGGGTACTGGATCCCCCTGGAATGACACCAGAAACTAAGCCAATTGTTAGTCAATCATTTTCTGTTTGTATTGAGGCATCATTCTGGGTGACATACCTAGGGACATACCTGCCTTGGACACACATTCAGTGAGCTCAATCATGTCTCTCCATTTAGTCCAGAGAGATATGCCTCAAGTCATTTACAGAAACATGGACTATGACCGTCATAAGAGTATCTGCTGTTGAGAGACTTGAGTGCATGTGTGATATGGCAGATTCTGGTACCTGACAAACTAACCATGACTTTCTCCTTATCCAGCCTGGTGAGAGGCACATCTGTGTCTCACAATGGAGTTTCCTATGACTAATATGGTGGGTTTATGGTTAGGCCTTGGTGGTTGAGAGACACTGGTGTGTGGTCTATGCATGGTATGTGGTGTGGAGGGTTGTAGTGTTTTCATGCGTTTTTGCCTCTGAGGTCTCCTTTGTTTGGGTGTTTTTGTTAAGGGCCTCAACATATGTGGGTGTGTTGTGTAGTTGTGGGTGGTTGAGGTGTAGTGATTGTGTTGACAGCCTTCTCAGTGCCAGATGTACTGGCTTGTGAGGGAGCTTAGATTGTAGCTTCTTTATGTAATTGCATGTCTCAAATTGTGTTCCTAGGTGGTAGTAGTAGATGGTTGTCCATTTGCATGAGGCAGTTGCTACACTGTCTCAGGATGCCCATATTGACCAGGCTGGCAGGAGAAATCATAGGAAGATGTCCATCCACATCTGTCAGAATCTGAGGAAGAGAGGCCAGGGAGAGCTAAAGGGTAGGCTTAAAGCCCAAGTGCTTAAACCGAAACTAAGAGGCTTAGAATAACACTTAAAATTTAAACAGACTAAAAAGAGCAGTAATAAATGCAGCAGAGAAGATGCAATTGAACACTTTAGAGTACAAGTAGTAGAAAAACCAAGAAGAAGTAATAGAGTTGGAGGAGGAAACATAAATACTGTAAAAGCAGCAAGCAGCTGAAAACAATTTTTTTCTTTAAGTGGGAAGGGAGGAGAAACAGAAGATAATTCAAGGATAAGAAACTAAAGGAGTTGGCATGCTTAAATGTTCTCTGTATTCGGTAGAATGAGCTAATGACACTAGACTGGGAGGAGTGTCCCAGATCAAATTTATAGTAGGGGCAGGCAACTGCAAAGCCACCAACTATAAGAACAAGACACCAATAGGGACGGTGGGAAACTATGCTACATGTGCTAGCTACACTATTTTAGGCAGAAAACACTACAAAAATGTTTATCACATCAGAAAAACAGCAGTGAGCTACTAAATTCAAGTTTAAAACAGATAAAGGAGCAAGGAGACTCTAGAGAATCCTTTTAAATGCAAACAAATAAGTTATATGATGCACTCCTTGGTAGGAAATCAGAATAAACAGATGGAGAAAATTTCCAGTTAACACCTTTCACACAGCAAAACTAGCTAAAAAAAAGCTTTACGAACGCTAACTGTAACAAACATCCATAATAATATGTTCCGTCTTTACAGATCAGACTTGTCAAGCTAATGTTGTGATAGTTTCCAGGGTCAGTAGTGGCACCAGCTTTGTGCAAGGGGATGACAATAGCAGTTCTCCACTCTGCTGGAATGAAGCCTGTACTTCTGTGGTTGACTAGGGTCCTCAATGGCGAAGCATGTTCAATGGCGAAGCATGTTCTTACTGGAGATGGTGCAGAATACAGCCTGGGATACTATCTGGTCCCATGGAAGCTGTGTTCTTTGCTTTAGATGGGGCCTTTTAACACTTGATCTATGGAGATGTGAGGTGCAGGGAATGGATGTCAAAAAGGCCTTTGGGGGGGGGGGGTAGGGGGTGATGTTTGTGTCGAATGGGCCTTTGGGGGGATAGGGGTGACGTTTGTGCTGAACCTATCTGCTAGTAGGTTGGCTAAGTCAACAGGATCAGTGTAAGTGGTACCGTTAAGTACTAATTTGGAACAAACCTGGGCTTTGCCATGGAGGTTCCTGACTTAACTGAAGAAGGCTTTGTGGTTTCCCGTTGTTTTTGAGACTTGTTTAAATTCATAATCTGCTTTGGAGGTTTTCACTAGTGATCTAATTTGCAAGTTGAGACTGAGGAGGGAATTTTTCTTTTTACCCTTGGACAACAGTTTCTTCCTTTTGTTGTAAAGCCTGTTGACAGAGGATGTCCATTAGACAGGTTTGTGTTTTCTTGAGGAGCAGGTTATAGTTCTGTTGGGTATGGCTGAGTCCATGCAGTTGTACAGGTGCTTGTATACTGCATTGGCTTACTGTTCAGCATAGTTGACTGCATCCTCTGAGGGGGGCTGTGGTGTGAAGCTACTGATACCCTCCTCTAGGGGACTGTAGTCTGCTTTTGAGAAGCTTTTTAGCCTGGTTATGGCTGGGGGGCTTGGGTGGGATAGAAACTTCAAATGACAGACCAATCTGATCTCACTGGGAAAGAACATACTATGGAAGTGGTGCAGAGGTCACCTATATGTGAGAACCAAGTCCAGAATGCTATCTCCCCTTGGGGATGATATGAGCTGGTCTAGTGTGTTAGAACTGATGAAATCGAGGAATCGCTGGGTGAGTGCATTACGGCAGGAATAGTTTACCCAGTCTATGGTGGAGTATTTGAAGTCACCAAGGATCAGGGTGTTGGAGAGTACCTTGACTGGAGTAGAGTAGGTCCAGTTAGCTGGAGTGGGTGTCCTGAGTCATGGAGGGGGGTTTGTAACTGGCTATAACTTGGATGGGTGTCTTACCAACTGTCAGTTGCACCTGGAGTAATTCCACTGTCATGCTGGCAAACCAGTCTGGAGGTGTGCCTGCCCTTAATGAAGATGGACTCCATCACTCTTAGTGTTCCTGACCTCATTTTAGGGTTGGAATGTGTGGAATGAGGTATACCCTGGTAAGGTAGGGGTGCTCTCCGCAGCCCTGAACTAACTTCCCATGACTGCACAGACATCGGCATCTTCCAGTGTGAGGAGAGCTTCCAGTGAGTGCATTTCCAGGTAAAGGCTCATAGCGTTAAGCAGCATGACATTCAATTTGCTTTTTGACAGATCTTTTATGTTGGAAGATTTGTCTTTGGGACATAGCCTAAAAAAGGCACAATGGGGAAGACAAGAGCCTTTGCCAGAATCCCAGGGGTGACAGGTGTAGGCCATCTCTGGCAAAGCATCAAGGCCGGTCAGCCATGTCATCCCAGGCAGACAGATACTGGATTGTCTTGGAAAGACACCACTTGAAGTCAATTATTTTTATTGGTATTGTGGTATCATTCTTGGTGAAGGTAGGATGCTGCTTAGGACTAGGGTTATACCTGCCTGGGACATGTACTCTGAGAGCTCAGTCATGTCTCTCTTCATATAGTCCAGGGAGGTACATCTCAAGTCATTCACAGCAACATGGACAATGACAGTCATATTTGTACCTGTTGTGGAGAGACATAAGTGCATGTGTGATGTGGTGGATTCTGGCACCTGGCAGACAACTGACCGTGACATTTTTGTCGAGCCTGGTGAGGGGGACATTGGTGTCTCTCACAACTGAGTCACTAATGACTGGTATGCTTGGTTTATTGTTGCACCTTATGGGCTGCATTGGCTTATTGTTATGACTTATGGGTTGTGTTTGTAAGACACTGGTGTGTTGTCTGCTGTGTGTGATGTGTTTGAATGTTCGTTTTGGAGGTCTGCTGTTTAGGTATGTTTTTGAGGACCTCTGCATAGGTGGGTGTATGCTGTGCTTGGCTATGTGATGTGGGTGGTTTGGTGTTTGTGCTGCCAATCTCCTCTTTGTCAAAAGTACTGACTGTGGTACAAAAGCATAGATTCCAGGTTACTGATGTAGATGCATTTTTCACAAGCAGAAGAATTATGTGATAGGAGTAGGGGGCTGTCAGTGAGCATGAGTCAGTTGCTACACTGTCTCAGTATACCCATGTCAACCAGGCTCGCAGGAGAAACTGATGGGAATTGTCCAGACATATTGTTCTGAATGTGTGGTGGAATTGTGGAGAAAGGGTTTTGATAAGTGTTTGTCCTCAAGAGTAGACCACAAACCTTCCTAAATGTAAAATAACTGGCCTGAAGCACAAGTGCTAAAACCAAAACTAAGATGCTTAGAATAGCAGCTAAATTTAATCAGGCTATTAACAAGCAGTAATAAATGCAACAGAATAAGAGTACTTGAACACTTAATAGCACGCAGCAAAGCAAAATAAGGTAATAAAGTAGGTAGAACACAGTTACAGTAAGAGCAGCTGAATAGTATGTTAAGTGGAGAGGGAGGAAATAGAAGATAATTCAAGATTAAGAAACGAAGGGGGCTGGCCTTCCCAAATGCACTCTCTGTACACAAGTAAACAGAGCTGATGAGATGGAACTGGTAGGAGTGTCTGAAATCAATGAAACAAGGGGGTAGTCCTTCCGAAATGATCTCACTGTACTCAGTTGAATGAGCAAATAAGATGGGGCAGGGAGGAGTATCCAAAGACATTTACAGCAGGGGCAGGCAATTCCAAAGCCACCAAGTTTAAGAATACAACAACACTTTGCAGGAGGATGGGACAACAAACTGCAGAGAGAACCACCAGTATTAAATCCAATATTTAATGAAACAAATGCAGTACAGTTTTAACTACCACTGAAACAGGACAAGTGCAAAAACGTTTACTTGCATCAGCTAGCCGGCCTTAGGCATAGGCCAACTAGGCAGCCGCCTAGGGTGCCACTCTAGTAGGGGCGCTTTTTCAGTATTTATTTGGTGTAGGTACACCAGGATGGAGGCACAGGGTGGTGTGGTAGGGGGCGCCATGGAGCCCTTTTGCCTAGGGCATCAGTTGATCTAAGGCCACTCCTGATCAGCTTTGTATATCCAGATTGTTGTAGAATCAATCATAGCCAGCTAAACAGCTCTGCTACTGAGCACAGATGCACAGAAATGTAACTACCAGTAGTATAAAACAAAAGATAGACCCCCCCCAGGCAATTAAATAAACACAACTTCACAGAATGTAAAACAACCCCCACTATGAAACCAGTGCTCAAGTGTTGAGCTAGCCCTGAGAAACAAACTGCAAGAGACACCTCCAATAGTCAATCAGTATTCAATGAAACAAATGCAGTATGGTTTTGTTAACTATCACTGAAACAGAACAAGTGTAAAAAAGTATGCTTGTATCAGCTTTGTATATCCAGATGGTTGTAGGATCAGTCACAGCCAGTTAAACAGCTCTGCTACTGAGCACAAATACTGTTGATAAGAAATGCTGATAAGCAAGAGGCTGAGTTAGGCACATGAGTTGAGAATAGTACTTTACAAGCTAGTAGGTAGTGTGTGCTAACATATATTTTGGCCACTGAGTACAGCCACTAGATCAAACACTACTGGCATGTGAATTAAATGATCAGAACAGCATTTAGTTTTCCTAACATGTGGGTCATTTGGCTTCTGAAAAGC
This sequence comes from Protopterus annectens, assembly GCF_019279795.1. Taxonomy (NCBI): domain Eukaryota; kingdom Metazoa; phylum Chordata; order Ceratodontiformes; family Protopteridae; genus Protopterus; species Protopterus annectens. The sequence continues at coordinate 1,093,896,017 of NC_056743.1, read as the reverse complement.
TAGGAAGAGTAAAGATAACTCAGTGAAACCAAATAAACACTTGTGCACTGAGGCAATCACAAAGATATCTTGAGTCTGTACAAAATCACAATTATATCCTTCATTAGTCTGATTTACTTAAAGGCATAACATGTTTTTTGGGAGCATAGTGTATGCAAATACACCTGTGGTAGTACATGATCCAAGGAAAGTACCAGCAGCTCTCAAGGGTAGAACACAGCAAGAAGAAAGGTGTAAAATGTAGACTCGTTAGGAAGGAAAGAGCCAACAGAATATGTAAATACTATGGTTACTGTTGTAATTTCAATTAATCTTTAATATTTGAATTGATTAAAATATAGAATTATAATTTGCTTATAGTAAATGTAGTACCAAGTAAGTATGATAAATGTTCAGTTTTCAATGTTAAATGCAAAACAGGGTTTCTGGCAGATAAATCTAGAAAATGAAAGCTCTAAAGGATGCACTTTGAATAAGCCATTAAAGTGGACCAGGTTCCTTTGACTTCTGTATAATATTTCAGCAGCAGCACAAAGATTCTCAAAAAGCTGAACAAGTAACTGACTGCATGGAAAGTCATTGTAAAAAATAGACCTGCTAGTGTGGGTTCAGCTATGATAAGACTGTTACAGCTGATATGCAAATTGAGACAAAACAGTACATTAGATAACAGCACATACAAAATATTTATGACTAGCCTAAAATACATAGGATATATCCTAATTCAGAGAGTCCAAAGCAAGATGCATGAAAAGTCAGAGCACCTGAAAATGCCAAGTAAGAAGACAAAACCGCACCACAGAGATGACTAGGAATGAAACGGTACCTTGTGCAGGCTATACCTCATTTGTCTGAGGCAACTATTCTTCCAATAAACCTGTTAAAGCAAGATGTAGCTTGAACAGACATATATAAACAGGAAACTAGTCCTAAAATCCTCAAACTAGTTAAAGATCCACTGTCATCAGTACTATGGTGTGAAGAAAGCAGCTGGGTTGCTACTAGATATACAAATGGTATACATGCTGTCACAATTTGAAATGTTTCTGGCTGACTGTGATGGCCCTGACACATTTGTCATACCTCTCAACCTCAGCGCAAGAAATCTGGACAAAGCCATACATAGATGTGTGACAAAGGCTCAAAAATAAGGACACTTTTTAAATATTGCTCTTATAAACTTAGAAAGATAATAGAATAGTAGGTCTTGTATTAGTATGAATTTTCTGAAGGGTATGAAATCTGAAACTGAGATCTGTCATTATTTTCTAACTTCAGTCTTTAATGATTTGCCACTAATTTGCCAAAAAAACCCAATTTTATGAAAAATGGACCAAAAATGTGATGCAAAAATATAAAATAGCCACACAATACAGCTGGGAACCTGTCAAAGAAGGGACACTTTTTTAATATTAGTACTGCTAACTTGAGCAGCTGACAAAATAAAAGAATCTACATGCATTTCTGAAATAAAAGTAATCTATAACTCTGATTATTACAGTTATTTCTTAATTGTAAATCCTCCATGTTTTCTTCCAAAATTCCCATTTTGCTGCGGGATTATTAGGGGAAAGCAACATTTTGAGCCAAACTGGGGACAGTTGAAAGGTTTGGATATGCCTAATTCTATAAAGCAATTTATTTGCATGTACTTCTCAACCTGTTAATGCGGGAAATCTGGAGAAGGCCAAATATACTGGTGGAACATATAAACAGTACTAAAAATTGTTGTATAAACTGAAACAGTTGATAGAATAACAGGTCTTGCTTTAGCATGCATTTTTCTGAAGGTTATGAAGTCTGAAACTCAGTGTCTGTCATTATTTAGTGACTTAATTTCTAAATTATTTGCCAGAAAACCACACATTTTATGAGGAACAAACCAAAAATAAGAAGCAAAAATCTATTCATTCTGTGAAAATCTGGATAGTTGAGAGATATAGTTCAGCCGGGGCTGTCTTTGAGTTTGCTGCCCTTCCCCCTCACAAAATCATGGTCTAATGGAGCCTCCCCCCTGCAGCCATTCCAATGAACCATTACTTGGATATTTCACCCCATTTACCATAAACACTAATGTGCATACTGCTTTACTTGTACGATGATTTGGACTTCATTTGAAAGTTTTATTTTGTATTTTACAGCACAAACACTAAAACATCTGCTAAACAAAGCAATGCAATCTCACAATGAAAACAAACGTATTAGCATTAAAACTTCTCTGCCCTTGAAACTCACATTCATTGAAACAGCACTGAACCTCACATTCAAAGAAAATACATTTTTCCAGTGGCAGATAAAGATTAACTTTGGGCTGTTTTCAAATCATAGGCCCCTTGCACATGAAACATACACGTGCTCTTTGATACACTTTCCTGACTGTATTAAATTATATTCCTTGTACAATATAGTACGGTTGGTAGCGGACGTTTTAAATTTGTTGTTTTGAACATTTTTCCAGTAAACAATGAAACAAAATGCATGCACCAATAATGACAAAACTGCCCAATTCAGAACATTTATATCATAAAAGTCTACTCAAACTTCTACAGTCCACCAGTATCAGTAAATATGCACAATCTCTGAAGAAGTAAAAGTCATCTAAATTCCACATTAAAGAAATATGTAACTAATGAAGAGGTTGCTGCTAGCAAACAACTTTATATTTCATTGTTTCATCTACAAATAAATTGCCTGTTGCCCTTGAGGAATAAATTGCCTATGTTGCATTACAAAATGATAAGCTAGTAATATTGCAATAGGGAATGGATGGCAAACTGATAACATGTTCATATAGTTACTAGGTATCTTCTCTAAAAAGGACTTCAGCATCCACCCACTTTACAAAACAGTACAGTATCAGCAATGCATCTACCTACTGTGGGAGTAGAACCCACAGTCTTCATCAAAAGCAAGTACACTACCTGTTATGCTATTAACAATGCAAGCAGACTCTCCATAAGCAGCACTAAACTTTTGTTCCCCTGCAGCTCTTAGCTTCTTGTAAAATCTACTTGACATTCAGCTGTATCTCTGAACTTTGCAGCACAAAAAATCTGGAAAAAGCCAAAATTTATTGGGGTGGGGGGCAAAAGTCAAAAAAACAGGAACACAATTTAAACATTGCTTATATAATGTTGGAAAGTTGCTAGAATAAAATGCTGCTACCACTATACATTTCACTGCCAAGTATTGAACCCAGGACCCTGTGCAAAATAGTCAGAGCAACATACCCCTATGCCAAATCATCTGTTTTATGAAAGAGAGGAAGACAAACTTAAATGGCTACCATTTAGTGAATTTAGTTCTCACCATAGCTGTCAACATCTTGGCACAAAACACATGAACCAAGCCAATAATACAGCCCACAAACATATTCAGTGAATTCAGTTCTCACCATAGCTCTCATCCTGGGCACAAAAATCCTGGATGAAGCCAATAATGTGGGAATACAGTCCCAAAAATAGGGACAAATTGCAAATATCCATCTTATAAACTTAGAAAATTGCTATAATAGGTTTTGTGTTACCATGTACTTTCTGAAGAATATGAAGTCTGAAATTCAAATGCGTGTCATTTTTATTCATTTAACATTTGTTAACCAGGAAAGTCTGACTTGGAACAAAAGCCAATTTTCGGCAGAAGCACTCTAGACACATGTCTTTGTAAGATGGGAGGACACCAGAGCAAACACAGGGAGGGCATGCAGACTCCACCCCAGCCAAGAATCAAACCAGACAACCTGCAACTGTCAGGCAACAATGCTACCACTGCACCACTGACTGTGTTAAGAAACAAAAATACAGAAATCACAGATTTTATGAGGAACAGAGCAAATATGAGGCAAAAATCTGCAAATTCTTATAAATGGTGGTGGGTAGGGAATTCAGGCTCTTGCCACTTGGCCCCAAGGTATGGGATTCAAGCCTTATTCTCTACCCACCACCATGTAGCAACTGGGGCATTTCACACACACACACACACACACACACACACACACAACCTGAGCCAAAGCTGCTGTAAAGCAAAGTCCTTTCTGCGCTGAGTAATTCCTGTTCTGTTCCCTTCCCTTCCTTTCCACACAGAGTAAAGCCTGCGCTGAATCCACATAGTAATCCCATTCTGTTGTAAATCCCTTCATTCCTGCGAGTGCATCTAGTCCTTCCTGCCTGTGGAAGTTGCAGTCCGATCCCCTTCCAGTCTATGCAGTTGTAACTGCATAGACTTCTGGGAAAATTTGTAGTTGACTGTTGCCTTCATACACCTGACTGCTGGTGGAGATAGTCTGGATTCTGTGTGCATGCTCCAGACTGATTCACCAGCAGTCCGAATGCTGTGCATGTGAGATGTTCTGGGACTTGCATTTTTTATTTTCTTTTTCATTTTATTGTACTTTTTTACAGCTGGGGGGCTGCAGTCCAATAGCAGGAGCCGCCCCTGCAAAAATATGATTTACTCCCAAATTTTCCACTTTCAATACCTGAATACATTAATTATAAACACTGTGGAGGAGTCTCAGTGCATGTAAATTAAGCATGCAGACCCACCCTGTCTCACAGTTCTAGTGCCAAAATTATATGCATAAATATCAAAATGGCAGGTTAAACTTCCCCATCATTTACTTCTATAGAAGCTCTGAGTAAATCTGAGTCAATAGATTTCAACAAGGATTTTTCATGTGGAGAAACATTAGTTTCTGTGGTAGACCTAAATACTCCCTGGATTTGCAGGAAGACTTTCACATCAATATAAATTTGTGATAAACCGATATCGAGTCCTGTTGGCTATACAAAATAGCCAACTTCCATATAAGAGCTGACAATATCTTGGATGTGGTTTAAGTAGATGCCAACCTAAAATCTAAAAATAGAAGGTCTCCACCATCACCGTGCACTTCAGATTATATGTGTCTGTGCTGGACAATGCACAGGGTTAAGGGGGAGAACTTCCACCTATGGTCAGAATATTCTACCCAGTTAATTTTGTTAATAAAAACAGATAAGTGGATGAGTGGAACTGGGAAGTAAATATGGCTTTATTGAAAACCAGTGACTGTTGGACCCTGTTTAACAACAAGGTCAAAGTAATTAAATTATATCCTGTTATAAGTTTCCAGAGGGAAAAAACACAAATAAAATGAAGAAAGCTCCAAGAGTATGCCTATGAATAATTACAATTAAATATGAATTAAATTCAGAAAAATACACGACTCTCAACAGAAATACATAAAGCTGTTTGTTTTTTTCTTACTTGTCTGTTTCATGCTTGATGCTAAAAAAAGGTGATATCATATTAAGTGATGACATGATTGCTGAATTATTTGTCAAAAAAATCTTGTATAAAGCATACCAGTGGCTTTAATACTAGCAGTATAACAAATTTACATGGACGCGTGTCCCACAGGTCTGAATAAAAGAAACTTTATCAGAATTAGGAATGACTCAGCAGCTGATCCAGACAGGTTGAATGGATTTCTATTTCGCCACATCAATCAAAAGCTCTTGAATGGATTTTCCTTTAACCACACCCAGAGCACAATTTCAAATTTCTTCATCCATCTTTTTCAATAGAAAATGTACCAGACTGCTGAAATTTAGCAACCATTATACCAGTACATAAGAGGAAGGGCCAATGCTTTTGACACTTATAACTACAGACTAGTTAATCTTGCATATATTCTAGAAAAATGTAAATGCACCCTATTAAAGGTTGCAGTCTAACAGCCAACATACATTATCGTGGTTTTAAATGGGGCTGGTCATGTCATTAATTTAATTTTTTTCAGTCCCATAACTGACTCAATGGACAATGGTGTCCCAGCTAATTTTCTGGATGTAGCAGAAGCATTTGACACAAACCCTTGTTCAATAACTAGCACCCTTATCTCTTTGGAGGTCACCTAATACATCATTGTTTGAATAATAAGATGGCTGAGTGACTGCTCCTCATGTATCAAAGTAAAGGAAGACATGTCACCATTGTTTGCCATACCAGAGATGCACCACAGACATTGGCCATTGGTCCCTTTTTGATTCATCATCTTTGACCAACATAACTGTAGATCACTAAACCTGAACTGGAGAGTTTGCTGATAAAACCAAGATTACTTCAATGACCTTGTTAGTAAAAGATCAAGCTAGCTTCCAAAGTATCCTAGACTTTTCTGCTCCTGGTGCAAGGTAACATGACTGAACTGACCACCAAAGAGTAAAGGTATGCATCCAGGGGCCAGCAATTTGCAGTATCCATATTCTATTGAAAACATGCTATTAGCTACATAACCCAGGATCTGGAGATATCTAGTTCAAAAATGGACAAATATGGTGGTCAGAACATGCTTCAAGAGCATAAAAAAATGTTAAAGACCATTACCATTATATCACTATACCCAAATGAAATGGTCACGCTGTACAAAACACAGGTAGAATATAGTGTGATCCTTTGTACTTGCTCTTTGTGAGATATTAATTGGCTTGACAGGATCCAAAAATACTCTACTAAAGAAATATACATAGTAAATATACACAATATTTTTAACATTGGATCTACAGTTTCATACACTAGAAGATTTGAGGGCCCTAATAGGGGTTTCATGTCTTCAGGACGGTCGTCTTTCATTTTATTATACTGTATCAACTAGGAACAATGCACTGGTCATGAGCATTGAAAAGTAAAACACAGAAAAGGGCAACTTCTTTTAAATCAAAGAATGAAAGAGGGTGACATTGAATTTAGACATGACAACGGATGACATAACATCCAGACCCCATGTAGAAAAATGGGTTTGATAGTTTACAGTGAATTTTCCTAGAGTCTGAGATTCACAACAAAATTATCCAGTTCAATATGCTTGTAAGGCAGCACTCTCTCTATTAGGCTATAAGTCACTTTTATCCTTATTACTATTATTCCCAGAAACATACAAATTGACTTCATAATTAACCTTGCTTTAGCTTTTATGTCTATTATAAAGTCCAGAAGGTGATTTTTACATGTTGATTGCAGAATGAACACTGCACTGATAATTTAACAGTTCTCAGTGAACCTATAAAAATTGTGACCAAAATGTTAAAAGATGGCCAAGTTACAGCAATGTATTAAAACTCCTCCTACATTCTAACAGCTATACAACAAGTGCATATTTCAGTTTGCTATCGGATGTTAAAGTCTTAAGTCTTTTTTTCAAGAGAAAAGGGAACCCTATAGCTTCAAGCAGAGTACAAGTAAGAGGTAGGTGAAAAAGGGAACCCTGTAGCTTCAAGCAGAGAGTACAAGTAAGAGGTGAAATGTGAAGTCTACAGCTGGAAGGACAGGTACAGCTGAGAAAGATAATTATGGATTATTTTCTTTGTAAAATTAAAAATGAGTACATTTCTTTTATTTCAGTTCTTAAAAACAAGATGACCGAGAATTAGCTATGATCTGTATATTGGCTATTTACCCTTAAAGAAGCAACAACATGCTTGCTTTTAAAGGATGGACAGGTGTGAGAATGAGATACAGGAATTTGTACTGAAAGGCATAGAAGCATTTCTGTTTTATTACGCTTCAAATATATTTATGATTTACAGAGAGAGGCTCATTTACTTTAGGCTTAAGATGCTCACATGTCAGAGTTTGCTACTTTCTAGACAGTACAGACAGGACAATACCTGGGGATAGAATACATGACATGAAGGAACTAAGTGGTACTTAATATTAAGGTTAGTTGAAGGGTGACACTCTGGACAAATTTTCTCTAAAATGAAAGTGAAATTAACTTTACAGGAATGATGGTCCTTCACTGATCAAATACTGGAGGAATGAGCACACAATGCTGTCAGCATATGAGCAATTAGCTGTGATTAAGCAATCCATGTACCGTTACTAAATGGTGCAAACACGAAGTAAGCAACACAGCTGGTTGGATGGAGATTTTTTTTACATACTACTCTACTGTAGTGACATGTTTGTAAGCTTATAGTAATTAAAGCTTAGTACCCATTTGCAGGAACCTTAAGCTTTTGCATGTTCCATATTGTTTGTCTTCCATGTAACAAGTGCTTTTATTTCACAACTCAGAGTAGTACTACCCCTTAAAGAGCTGTGTATTTATTTAAGAGCCCCCATAGGTCCTATGTCACACATCTGTCCCTGTTTTCAGACACTAATATTTATTTTCAGTGTTAGACTATGAAATGCTGTATTAGTTACACATGTACTGCACTTTAGAAACACTGATTCAAAAATAGTCTAGTTGGACTGAACCTTAAAACACTAAGCTGCAATTCCTCACCCAAGTACAACCTCCAAGATACCAATTATGAGTGTTCCAAGTCCATTTTCATAAAATTCTCAAGTCTCAGTTACTGTTTTGATAGGTTCTTTACACGGACAAGGCACTTAAGTGCAGAAGACCACAATGAATTCAATAACTGATCTCGTCAAAGCCTTGTAAAAAATCAGGATTGGTGATTATCTGCCAGTAATACGACAAAGAAACAGTTGCGTCATATTAAATTATTTTCATGCCATTCTTAATACACAAGAATTAAAATGTAGATCAGTATCTATGGCTTTCATGCTAATATAAAAATGTAGGGTTTTATCTATAGTAAAACCTAAATATTTAGTCTTGGCCTCTGGTGTCAATTCCTTAATGTCAGTAAAGTTGGTGGAAGCCATAGTTTTCATGCTGGACAATATGATTTTTTTTTACTTTAAATGATTTTTATAAATAAATAAAAAAAGAACATCTTCACAATGGTACAGTACCAACCCAATGAAATCACATTGTGGATGACCTGTGGTCTTCTAAATGCAAACTTCCTAGAAGTCAATTGAGTGTCTGAGGAAGTTTTTACCTTTACCTGTCTTTAATATCCCTCAGCCTTGATACTCCAAGAACATGCATTCAGTCTGGAGATATTTTTTATCAAATTGCTAACATCTGTAGTCATATTGTCTTTTTTTTCATTTCCATCGGTGTTCCAGCATCTCTTTCAATACCTCTTTAAATAAGTAACTCTTTCGAATTAAATATACTGCTTCATCCATCTACGTTGTATGTACAATCTGTTTTTTGCCTACCTTTGTAATGCCATACCATGTGTGCCAAGGAGCTGTAGGTGCTTACCTTTTTCATTTGTGCCTGAAACCCCTGTTACCCTTACCACCTTTCTCTTTCCCTCATACATTACAATCAGTATTGCTTCTTACATCCCATCAACTCAAACGTTATGTGAATCCAACACTCTCCTTTCCATGTGCATCAGTGTTGTGTGAGGAAGGCAGGCAAACAATAGTCTGCTTGAAGGGCCTGTTTTTCTATTTCTATGAACATTCCTGTAAGTGAAAGCTTTTCAAGTTTTGAGACTGAAAGCAGGCACAGAAGTTGTTACATGTGCATGTGTACTTAATTTTGTTTTGTACAACTTAACTCATTTCTTAATAATGCATCATTTAGCTCAGATATGGTTATGGTCATTACAGGATAAAAAGTGTTTTTATTTCAGTGTTGCCATTGTTGCATTTATAGTTTATTTAGAAGCAGTCTAGACAATGTTGACAGTACCTTATGTATTAAATGTAGCTCCTCGGCAGACCTAGAATCTACTATTGAAGGTATAAGAAAGGAGACTAGTGATAGCACGATGTAGTTTTAAAAAACAATGAATTACTTTTAAAGAACTGTACCCACAGACTCAAAAAAAATGTTTATTTCATCATGGTTTGTTGTTTCCTACAATTTAACACCACTCTGGGACTATTTACAGGTTTTTAAATATTTGTATACGTAATTTCAGTCTGACCACATGGGGTCTGGCATCTTGAAGTAATTCTGATTGTTTAGTCTGCCTCTAGGTATCCCACAATGCAGTGCTTGTCTTTAAAAACTTACATCACGAAGGCTTCTTTTTGCTTAAAGCTCCTGTCGCTGCATTGATTTTACATGCATACATTGCTGTCTTTCAATCAGTTTTAAGTAACATTTCATGCAATTCAGTAACTACTTAAAACACAAACAGTGCAAATGCCACAGAACAGGCTTTCAAAGTTCTTTTTACTGCTTCTTTTTAGAATGGCTAAACTGCAGTCTTTTGTGAAGCCTGAATTGTACTAGTTTGACCCTTCTCCCATTCCCCTTCACACCTAACTTCCCTAGCTTTCAAAGTGGCAAGGGTAATTTGAGGTTTTATCTGCTGTGATTGACAGCTCACAGCAGGAGACTTGACTAATGTACTGTTTCCTTGTTCCAGTCTTTACTTTCTCTATGGGTAGGGGGTGGGTCTATATTAAATTACCGAATGCTTAAAGTGAACGATGATTGACCCTATGTAAGCAAAAGCTTACAATGTCGAAGTGTCAGAACAGCGATTTTTTTCCAAGGGAAAAAAAATCGCTGTTCCAACAACAAAAAATCAATTTCAAACATTACATTAAGTGGAGGGGGGGTTGCCCCCACACCCCCCCTAGTTAAATAAACCAATGCCGAGACCGCATTACAGCACCAAAAACGGCAAAGTACTGAAGCAGCCAAGCAAATTCTTTCCCAGGGAAAGAATTTGCTTAACAGCCACTTCAATATTTTGCATTTTCAGCCTTTTAAGTTTGACCAAGACTCACTCGAAAGAATGCGTCTTTGGTCTTCTAATATAGACCTGGGTAGGGGAAGGACCAGGGAGCTGTGACATCACAGCATGGGTGGGTTTTTAGGACAGTAGTGGTGATGTCAGTTTGGGGAGGGAAATGGCCAGAAAACTACCTGTATTCAGTGGCCTTGATGACATCAGTGAATTGAAGACTAGAGCAAGGGCAGGACAAAGTTTTTGGAAGTGAAACCAGCACAGTACAGTAAGATACTATTCTAGTGGAGAGAAAGTCAATTTAAAATATTTTAAATGCTGTGTTTTTGTTTATTCATAGCAGGGACAGTAAATAGGGAGAAAGACAGAAGTTGAGCATTTAATAATGGAATCCCATCGTTGTCCTTTTAAATGAGAACCACATACAGGAATACAGCAATGTGTGGTGTGTGAAGTATAGTAAGACGTGTATTACAATGGGCATGTTCAGACACCTTTAAGTCTTCATAGGTGTTTACTAGGCCAATGACCACAAGGGCCTTTTTAAGCCTAGCCATGCATCCCAAATCTCTGATAAGTTCTGAGGCACTTCATAAGTGTAAGCTTCTAGTGTGTGTGAAAAAAAAGTATCTAGAATGCATAATAAATGCAAAGTTGAATAATGTTAAGGCAGTTTTATTATACCTGTGAAGGCTGATAGCCTAGCCAGAGAGAATTTTATAGATAATTATATCATTTGTAAATATCAATGTAAGACACAGGCTTGTTGTCTTAAATGTAAAGAAATACTGTTACATGTGGAACTGGAAAAAAATGTGACAACAGTGCACTCTACTGTAAGAAAGTGAAGTCAAGCATTTCATGACTGTCTTTGTTTACAGTTCGGCTCCGGCCAGGCTAGATGAAGACTTCCTGCCTATTGTTTTAAGGTTAAAGTTAGTGACCAGAATTTGCATGCATAAATGTCCCTTATTGCTCTGGTTTCTGCCTAGGTTTAAAATAATGTAAATGCAGTTTTTCTCAGCCTGGGTACCCCAGGAAGGTGTAAAAGAATGATGTAATGGGAATCAGGACTGAAAATAGCAATTTAAACAGAGAATCAGAAGGCATTAAGCACCGTCTTGAACATCCAACTTACAGCACTGTCTTGCTCATATATAAGTTATCTTAGACTTGTGTTTTCTTTTAGAAATAACTAGGAACTAGAAAGATTTGACTAAGTGTTTTTCTGTGTCAGAACTGTACTACTGAATTATTTTAAGTATTTCTGTGTGATCTCTGAACTCTTGATTAGCACTGTGTAGTAAGAAGTATTATCTTGTGCTTTTTTATTATTAAATATTTAAAACTTTTCAACTGTGGCTGTTTTGTGTAGAGATAATTTAAGGTCTTAAGAGTACTTGCATGCCTTTGGTAAAATTGTACAAAGCCACTTTAATAGCTTTAGCCTTGGGCTGTACTACCAATTGGATAATAATATTGCACAGTAATTGGACACCCTTTTAAGGGCCTTTGAGTAGCTGATAAGTATTAGTGGGTGGTGGCAAGTGGAACTACAGTATAGTCTAGGAGAAAGGGGCACAGCTGGAGAAATTGTGCCAGCCTTCCCCAGGAGTGTCTGTGTGGTTGTATAAATTCTTATCTCAAAGTGTGTGTGTGTCTGTGTGTCAGCTACTTGGGCAGGGACACGAAGCACTGGTTGGACAGAGAGAGTGGTAGAGGTTTTAGCTTGCCCACTAGGCTGAGATCTGGACCCTAGAGCTGTGTCAGTGTGGAGTTTTACTGGGGACCCGGAGAGCAAGGGAGCGACCAGCCCCGGACTGACTGTGATCTCTTTGTGCTCCTAAGGGAAATTGCACTTTACTGTGTGTATTTGTTATCCTTTCTTCATATATGAGATGCCCTCTCTGGTGGTAGGGGTGAAGACTGAGGCTCCTTAATTGCTGGGTCAGGGCACGAGCGTCACAATACCCACAAATGTAAATACACTGACACAGATCTGCACATATTAAAGAACACGGAAAGGAATAATAAGGATTTAGGATGCTGCATTGAAAAAAAGGTTTAGCAGTGAGGAAAGTCATATTCAAGTCATGACGTGACAGACTGGATACATTCAAGTCATTTTCTCTTGTATTCTTGGCCCCATACCACGGAGTTGTGTGCACACTGACCAGGTACCTGGCCTTGCCTCATAGACGCAAAACCATTTACCAATCCAGGAAGTCCACACACTCCCACTCTGATCTCTGCTCATCAGTGGATACCTCCCCAGCAACAGTTACCCTTAAGAACAGTGTATATGTGAATTCAAATATTGTTTTTGAACCCTGTCTTTTAGTCATATTTCTCTCTATTACTGAAGAGGCTCCTGGTTATCTACAACCCATCCTGGTGCACCCCCCACCATCTCAAGCAACTAGCCTAACTTTGCTACCTGCCTACCAAACTAGCTCCAACTCTGCAAGCTCCATTGCCTGTAAATTCCCCCCCAGTTGCCTATTTCTTCTCCTTCCCCTCCACTGCAGCGCCCACCTTCACCTGTTCACTGATTCTCCACTTACTCTACCTTTCTTTAACTCTGGACACAGTCTTCCTACTGCATAACCCTCTGCTTTTTCTTCCCCTAACCTCCTCTAATCCTCCACTCCCACCTCCCTGGCTCATCTCCATGCTCTAAGGTCACTCTGTCCTTCCTCCATAGACTAGGGCTCAAATCATAGCAAAGATACTATCGGCATAGTTGCCCCTTTGAACCTGAGTCAACCCCATTACAAACCCAGTGATACCAGACTTTCTGGCTCTTTTACTTTAAGTCACACCTTATACTACTAGGTTTAGAATACAAACCTGCAAGCAGCTTGAAAGTGACAAAAGCAGTCATTTCACACTCCCTGAGCTTAAAACCTATGTAGTGTTTTTTTTAACTACAGCTGTCCCTCTCCAACTTCTCTAAGCACTCTCCCTGATTGTTTTTTCTTACCTGCTTCTCTTGGACAGTGCAACAACATCCTCGCACAGTATAGTTCCACTTTAATTCCTCCATTGCGGTACTAAGTCACTCCATACCTCCCATGCTCCCTTGTGCTGGATAATAGGCACACTTAGGCTACAGTGCCATTTTCTCCTGTATTCTTGGCCCCATACCACGGAGTTGTGTGCACGCTGACCAGGTAAGCTCAGAAGTGTAAGAAATGTAAAGGTTGATGGCAAGATCTTGTATTGGAGTTTGTTATAGGCATTAAAAGCTGTTTTCAGACACTTAACTCAGCTGCTGTGGTTCTGGATGGAATCTACTCGAATTCTGTCTTTGGCATTAACAGATGCTTTATGACACTGGCGGCTCAGCCATTGTAGTTCTGGACGAGCTTTACTCGCATTTTCTGCATGTTACCGCAGTTCAGGCTAGCTTCACTAGCTCACAGGCTTAATTTGTTGTAGTGCATCCCCCTCTTAAAGGTAAAAGTGTTTGTTGAGATTTAACTCGCAGGTGAAGCACATTATATGGGCTTAACGCACATTTTGTCATAGGCATTAATGAATGCATTCCGCTACTGGTAACTCGGTTGCATTACTGGGTGAGCTCAACTAGCATTTTTTTGCAAGTTCTCGCAGTCCAGGCTAGTGTCGCTAGCTTACTGGCACAATTTGTTGTAGTGCATCCCCTTCTACAGGTACACTAGTCTGTTGAATGCTAAATCAGAGTAGAGCAAATCATTTTGTGGTTAGACATTTTGCACTACTTATTTGAAGTGCAGGAAACAATTATCCAGGCCCTGTACTAGGTTGTGTTGACTCACTGATGGCTAAAGTGCAAATGATACTCTAGGGTATGTAGACTTGCTGAAGGCCCTAGTCAAATAGCCTTCTACTTACTCGTTCAATGAATATTGCACTATCAAAGACGTGTTTCAACTACTGTATATAACTCAACTGTGCTGCTGATACTGTTAGTTTAACCCTACTGTACTAAATGAAGCTGTTCGGAGCAATACTTGTTTGTGCCTAAGAAACTTTTTTTTTTCTTGGTCTAAGCCCTACTGTGTTAAAAAAGCTGTTGTTGGTTTATGCCCTACTATGATATAAAAGCTGTTGTTGGTTTATGCCCTACTGTGAGACAAAAGCTGTTCTATTTTATACCAAGCAGTTGTTTGACTCTAGCTGCATTGTGGAAACAGGAACTGTTATAAGCATAGCTGTACAATTTTTAACATAACTGTGTTACAAAAGCTCTGTGGTAACCAAGCCCCTCAGTACTAACTGAAGCTGTTGTATTTATAGTTTCTCTAAGCTGCTTACTGCCTATTGCTGTTTATTGCCTCTAACTGTATTGTGGAAACAGGAACTCTCTCCAACCCCTCCCCCTTCTCTCTCCCCTAACTCCTTCCCCCTCCCTGTCTCTCCCCTAACTCCTTCTCAGTCAATGTTCCTCAGCTTTACTACTACTTCCCCCTATGAGTTATGACAGTCTTACAGTGTCTCCTATCAACCTTCTCTACACCTCTCCTTCTCCTCTGCACTACCCTATTCTAGCTAATAAGGTTCTCACGTACCTAGTCCTCAATCATTCTCTTCCTTTATTTTACAGGTACCGGGCCTTGCCTCATAGACGCAAAACCATTAGAATCAAAACCAGCCATGCCCCATGGCTATCTAAAGATACCATGTCCCTAATGAAAGAAAGACACAGCCTGGTCACACTTTCAAAAGCACAAAACTACTGCCCAGTGACAGAAATACCAAGAACTCCGCAACAACACCAAAAAACTAATAAAGCTAGACAAGACTAACTATTATAAATCCATGCAGGAAAAACACGCTAACAACCCTCAGAAATTCTGGGCCACATTAAACAACCTACTTCACCCTGGTAAAACTAATATCCCTTCCCCTATATTACCAAACACCTACAGTGACATCCCCACCCAGTTTAATAAATACTTGACTGAAACAATCCAAGCCCTAGCAAATACCCACAAAACTACTTCCAACTCCACAGCAACAGTAATCCCCACCCCCTCTAATACATTAAAAAACAACTGCAGCTTTTCCCTGAATTCAGCCCCCACTAATACAATAGCTAAGCTCCTCAAAAGGCTTAAACCAACAACATTAGCAGCAGATAATCTCCCAGCCGACTTTCTACAGATTACAGCAGAGGCTATAGCTTATCCCGTGTCCATCCTCATAAACAGGTCAATAACCAAATGTAAAGTACCCCACTCCTGGAAAATAGTGCATATTATACCTTTGCTCAAAGGAGGTCAATCATTTGAGCTTACCAACTACTGCCCTATAGCAATTCTAGCACCCTTATCAAAAATATTAGAGTCGTTCATGCCCAGATCATGCACTACCTCAAAAAAACAACCTCCTATCTACATCCCAGCATGACTTTAGGCCTTCCCATATCACCACCACATCACTGCTCTCATTCTCCAACATTGTGAATTTACAAAGAAACAAAGGTCCATTCGTATCCTCTATATTCCTTGATTTATCCAAAGCCTTCGATATGGTTAACCACAGTATGCTCCTAAAAACCCTAACTACCCTGAACATCAGCTCCTCTACCATATCCTGGTTCTCTAACTATTTATCAAACTGGTAACAGGCAGTCCTATGGAAAAAACAGTTGCCCCCCCCCCCCCACTTCCAGTAGCCATAGGTGTCCCTCAAGGGTCCATCCTTGGCCCCTTGCTATTTTCACTATTCACTAACCAGATAGCTACATCCTCACCTTCAGCCTCTATAGTACAATATGCAGGTGACACTATTATTATATGTGCCGCACCCACCTTAATGGAACTAAAAACCATCACCCAAAATCATTTTTCCCTAGCAGAAGAATGGTTCACCAACATCAAACTTATACTTAATCCAAAGAAAACCAAACGTATCTTTAATCCTGGAAGGTCTCCTCCTGTATACAGTAACTTTGACATAAAATCCAAAGATAATACACTAATCACTCCAACAACTCACACAAAGCTATTAGGAGTTGAATTCGATAATAACCTGAAGTACGACACACATTGCCCAAACAATCAAGAAGGTCAACAAAAAAATTGGCCTCCTTTATAGGAACAAACAGTTTGTCTAAAAATACAAAAGCCATGATTGCAAGAACCCATCTACTATCCATCCTCATGTATGCCTTCCCTATCCTAACTAACCTTCGTAGCTCAGAACTAACCAAGATGGAATCTTGCTACAACAAGATTGCAAAGTTTGCTACCAAAGCCAACTATAGGTCTCATCACTGTTTGGCCCTCAAACAGCTGAACTGGCTTGAGTTCCCTCAACTCCTCCTCCTCAATCAACTCACAATTGCCCACAAGTTCTACCACCACCCTGAAAATAACCCTGCCCTTCATCAACTTATTCAACCCTACACCACATCCAGAAACTTAGGATCCACTTATTAGAACCACAGAAATGTCGTTCAACACAGAAATGAGGCAGGCACATCCCTCTTTGCCTGCTCTATTGCCAGAATCTGGAATACACTCCCAACCCACATAACCTCCACAACCTCTACCTCCCAATTTAAAAGACCTCTCAAAACCCACTACACAACAAACTGGCTCTGCCCATGTCACCCCCAGGTTAAGCCATAACTGTTCTCTGTTGCTGGGATCCCCTAACAAATAAAAGTTAGCTCACCACCACCCTATATCTACAGTATACCCTAGATCTAGGCCCCTGCCTAGAATGCTGCTAATCATGTTCTACTAAACCCTTCCTGTATGTTCTGCTGAATATCTTACTTCTTCCTGTATGTTCTACTGGAAATTATTGCTGTGTGTTAATGAGAAACTGCTATAGTAGGAAATGTGTGACTGTTGAACTATATTGTGTATTTAACTTTCTCCCAGTGCACATTCTGTTATATTACAAAATGTGTGACTCTTTAATATATATTATATGGAGCTTTTCTCACCGGGCCTCCTCTGAAAATGGACCTGTGTCCAGTAGGACTTTCCCGGTAAACAAATGAAAAATAAAATAAATAAATATACATGCCCACACATGAATAAAAAGTTGAAAAGATGTGCTGTGTATGGGTGTAATTTCCAGAGTTAATTTTTTACTTTTCACGATGAAAATAAACACACTATGCTATAAAGTAGTGCAGTTCTCCTGGGGACTCTAATTAGAAAATCTATTAGACAACTGTCAAGTATTTACAAGGAAAAAGACTCTGTCTTATTACATTTAATCTTTTTGATATAGTTAAAGGATTACAGAACCTTCTACCAGGCAAAAGATCATTTGACTCTGATATCACTGTAACACATATATAACAGTAATTATATTTGGGGTGTTGCCAAGATGGTGAACTGGTAGGCGCAAAAGCCATCAGCTCTCTTAAGTTAATACTATTTCTGATATGAATTTTAAAAATGAAGTAACAGGAATGTTTTATCATCAGTCAAATTATAATACCTTTACTGAATAACTTTTAACATCTGATATTAAAACAATCTTGTCAATTTAAGCAGCAGAAAACAAACCATCAGCATTTCAGAATGAGCCACTTGAAGAATACTTCACAAGATTCTGCCCTTACGAAGGAACTGCATTCACTGTTATCCAACATCCAGAACTTATCACTAAAAATTGATAAGACTGATAAACTGGATACTTTCAAGGATAAATGTACACAACTGGAAATAATTCAAGAAATTTTTCAATAAAAAGGTCAGATGTCAGTTATGGAACATTCATTAAATTTTATGGACTTGAGACTCACAGAAGGAGCACCAAACAGAATGTTTATTAAAACAAAATACCTATCTACTAGAGAGAAGATAGATCTAGAAAACAGAACAAGGAGAAACAACATCAGGCTATATATGGACTACCTGAGAAGAGTGAAGGGGACAACCTAATTAACTTTCTCACATCTTGGATTCTTGATGTATTGAAATTACCTGAGGCACTTTTCTTTGGTATTGAATTTGCTCATAGATCATTAACAGCAATGGAAAGTACAACTGCATCCAGAAACAAGCCAAGGTCTATAATAGTAAGATTTTTTTTCTACCCAGGATAAAGAACTAATACTGAGAAATGCCTGGGCTAATTCACCCATTAAATACCGATATGCTTTAATCAGATTTGACAATGACTATTCTACAACTGTAGTTTTCAAGAAGAGAGAATTCCTTCCATTAATAAGTCTTAAAGTAAAAGGAACTGAAAACACATTTATTTCCAGCAAGACTGAAGGTTTTCCCACCAAAGGGTATAAAAATATCTGAAAATGTGAAACTAGCAACAAAATTCTTAATGCTTTTTACACAAGTAGAAACAATGGAATGGGCTAACAGTACAACAAAAAGAAATGCTGAAAAAATGGTTGGAAAGCTGTAGAACAAAAGGAAAAAATGAAAGATAAGTGAAGCATATAAGATGTGTTCTTTAAAAATGTGACAGCAAGATAGTCTTGCAACTAAACTTTCAATAATGACAGTCCTCTATTAAAACAGGTACCCTTTATTATTTATTAGAATATTACTTTAAAATGAACATGAAAGCTATTCATAAAGCATAACTCCAGCACATATTCTAAATGAAATAAGTTATGCTAAACTGAATAAATTAAGCTCTAAATAAACAGAATTACTATAAAATCATTTAAAGTTATATGCATTACTTGAAATAAGAAAAGTAATCTTATCTTGTATGTCTAGGCAAGTTGTGATTGCTGAATTAAATGTCTTATCTTTCATTTGCGTTCATAACTGACTAAATATAGAAACAATGTATATGGTGAATACAAGTTTATTATTCTATTCAATTTTGTTAGATTATTTAAGAATGCTATAAAAGTTGATTTGCTTTATAAATGTTTTTGATTATATAAAACACAAACCACCATGATTCTCCAAGTTTCAGGCTCACATAAAATAAACAAGCAAGCAATTCCAAGTACACAGGTGAACCTAAAACGGCAGACTGCTCCAGTTCTTCAAATCTCTATTCACAAAGGTATGAGTGATTTCAGAGGTTGTACCACTCCATCAGATACAAACAACAATAAAAAAGACTGCATTAAATACTCTAATAAACAAATCACATGATTCATTTCACTTAACTCTAAAAGGGGCACAGTCCTAACAATACATAACTTTATGCATACTAACTAAACATATAAAATGAGTAAAAATATATCTAATATGAGTATAAACTCATTTTAAAACAGTACTGCTACTTCATTTGTGTAAGCGCCCACTCTTTAGTTTAGGTTTAATGGGCATTGCCATTCAGCCCATGCCCATAGTCGCTTCTGAGCCGGATTACCCATTTGGCTTCGATTTCAGTAGTATTTCTGATATCACCACATCTGGCACTTTCAAACACTCTGCCAATAGCTATAAATAAAAATGTGTCAAATCTGTCTTCAAGACATGTTTAGAAAGGGCACTATTCTGGCTGCCCTTACTAATATGGTAAATATGGTATAAATACTACTAACGTGTTTTTACATCCTGATCAAAAGAAAGAATGTACATTTAATATACATGCAACCTGTAATTCAGAGTACATAATTTAGCTTTTTGCACAGTGTGTGCTAAATTTTATGTTTGGAAAACAGAGCCCTGTGGGATCACATAAAATAACATGTTTACCATATTAGTAAGGGCAGCCAGAATAGTGCCTTTTCTAAACATGTCTTGGAGACAGATTTGACACATGCATTTCTATTTATAGCTATTGGAAGTGTTTGAGAGTGCCAGATGTGATATCAGAAATACTACTGAACAATTGGAAGCCAAATGGATAATCAGGCTCAGAAGCAACTATGGGCATGGGCTGAATGACAGGGTTCCCATTAAACCTAAACTAAAGAGTAGGCACTTACACAGATGAAGTGGCAGTACTTTGTATAGAGTATCTGTGTAGCTACTGTTTTAAAATGTTTATACTCGTATTAGATATATTGTTTTTACTCATTTTATGTTTTTTAGTTAGTATGTATAAAGCTATGTATTAGGACTTTGTCCGTTTCAGAGTTAAGTGAAATGTATCATGTGATTTGTTAGAGTATTTAATGCAGTCTTTTTTATTCTTTGTATCTGATAAAGCAGTATAACCTGTGAAAGTGCTTATACCTTTGTGAATAGAGATTTGAACTGGAGCAGTCTGCCGTTTTTGGGTTCATCTGTGTACTTGGAAATGTTTTGGATTGTTTTGGGCTTTGAATGAATGGAACAAGGCATCTGCTCTGTTAAGTTTTCGTGCTGTTTTTGGTCCATAAGCATAAATAACATAGTAAATACCTTTATTTTAAGACTGCGAATAGTATACATTAAAATAAACAGCGTGGTTTTGTTTCTCCATAAGAAATGCTCTTGTGTGCTGTTAGAAATCATCACGAGTCTGTTTTGAGATTTCTGGCACTCTTTGATTGTAATGTCAAGGTCAAGGTCAAAGAGTGCACACAGAAAAAACTAAGTGACTTAAAGATCCTAAAATAAAAAATAAAGTTGCAAACAGCATTATTACAAAGAAAACACTTCAGAGTAATGAAGACACTGTTTATCATTAACAGTAGTAGTGATCTTATCTAGTTACTTCTGGTGCTATTTCAGTGCATGTAGGGCTGAGGTTAGAGAGCGCCTGCAGAAACAGTAACATGAAATGGCGTGAAGGTTTAAAAATCTGCAAAATATAGTAAAGCACATAGTTAAGCTGAGCACTTGACTAATTACATGCCATTGTGATCCACTTTAGATACTTTTAGAGCATTTAATAGTTTGCACTGTTAAGATACATATAAATAAAGCATTTATTAAGAGAGTGGCTTACATCTTTGAAATTGGAAATAAAGTAATCATCCTTAACTCTAAAATAGAGTACACATTTAAGAAAAGAATAAAAAAAAGAGAACATTAAAATAAATCTTTATTTTATGAACTATAAAAGTAGAATAAGCTTCAGTTTTAAGATATAGTAAACATGGACCTGATGTGAAATAGATGAGAATCCTTGTTCCAAATATAAGCAGAGTGCTTAATGGGAGGTTATACTTTCTGCTTACATTCAGAATACTTTAAATTTATTGTAATGATTTATGACAGTCATGTTTTTAAATATTTTGATTCTATTTTGGTTTCTGCAATAAAACATGCTCATTATGATCCCATTATAACATTTAGTTTATGCATCAATATGTGCAAGTACTTAAACACAGATTTAAAAGTGAAAACATGAAGTCATAGATAAGTTTAGTTAAATTTTAAATACCAACTTTATTGGGTTGGTATTACTATTGTACATAACTTGTGAACTTTGTTTGAATGAATACTAGGTAATTATTAACAGATTAACATTTGAGAAACTAAACAAGCCAGTACCGACAACCTCAAATCTATTTATGTAAAACATCTGTATACACGAGTGATATTTGTGTAATGAATCTGTACTTGTATATACAACTATGGAATCATATATAGCTAATATAAAGCATCATGAAGGAAAATGACCTGGTACAAAAAGAATTCCTATACCAATAGTATAGGAAATTTGTCTTTTGGTAATTAACTAGATACGTAGTGAACATTACTGAGTAATACTACAACAACAAGCAAATGCTGATATTAAAAACTAAGCCATATCTGTGTTTTGAATATCTATAATAAACCTATATATTTCAGATCAAAATGTAGAAACTGCGAAAGTATTGCAGATTGTTGTTTGTCTTTTCGGCTTTTCCTGGTTAGGGGTCGCTACAGCGGAACTCCGGTCCGCTAATGATTGGCAGTAGATTTTTATGGTGCAGAGTTGCCAGCCTGATGCACAATCTTCAATGAAGGCATGCCCATTTACGCATGTCTTTCTAACGCCACTCGACCGCGGGGAGGACATGCAGACTCCACACAGAAGGCACTCCAGCTGAGAATCGAACAGGAGAACCTCTTGCTGTGAGGCAACAATGCTACTGCTGTACCACCGCAGCAGCTTATATTGGGTGAGAATGCAGAATGCTTATACTGGTATGAAAAAGTAATATAAACTTACAAGCTAAACAGGATGAAGTAGTAAACAAATGGACACACTTATAAAAGCTAGTATTAAAAGAAACAACATGAACTGAAATCAATATATGTAGTGAATAAAGACTGATAACTCAGATGAGAAATAAACCTAATTTGATCACATAACAGCTTAACATTTCATTCTAAATATAGTATAACAATTTTAGGTGTATGCTTTATATAGGATAAAACAGGTCATAATTGAACATGAAAGAATATGCTGGACTTAAAATTGCAATGAACTGATCTTTTAAATCTTAGAAATAAAATTTGACAAGGACTGAACTATTGGATGATTGTTTACTTTGAAACATGTACTTTTTAGATATTATATTCTTATGAAAGTTGTTTCTGGTAGAGAGATAGGATTCTTACTATGTGTATATAGCTTCATGGATATTAATTTAAGCTTTAAAACACGTAATTAGATACTAATAACTACAAAGTTCCATATACCTTGAAACATGCTGAATATTAAATATTTATAATAATTATAACAGATTTACAGAAGTAAATTGATAGAGAGCTATAGGAAGTATGTAATAGTGATAGTTTGCCTGTATAGTTGAACTATCCAGGCAAGAAGTATTATACCTCATGTTGATTATTGAATGTATATTCACAGTAGTTAAATGTATATGTTTTATGCTATTTGCAATATTGGTACATTTTACAAAAATAAAAATTCTATTAATATGCTATGAAATATTTTCAATAACATTTGTTAAAATACATATGATATGCAAGTATACATTTATATAATTCCAAAGACATTTTTAAAATATGAAGTTTGTTGATTAATGTCAATGGTATAAATAACATTTTAAAGACAGTTTATTCAAATATATAAACTTACATAACCCACACTTGGTTTTCCTTCAAGAAGCACACCTTTTAGAAGAGGACAAGGACAAATTAAATTATAATTATACTATATTGACTAGTTCCCAATTTAAACAAAAAAGAAAAGGAGTAGCTATACTATTGAAAAACACTTTGCTTGCTCCTAAAATAATAAATACTTATCAAGATATTTCAGGATGTTTTGTTTGGTATCAATAGAAATAGGAAAATGTATACACTGGTAAATATATACTGGATCCCCAGAGTTGGAATTAGCACAGTCAACCATGATTTAGAGCAAATAATAAATCTTACAAAATTTAGCCTAATACTGGTGGGTGATTTTAATTGCATTATGGATGAACAAGATACTAACACAAAAGGTAAAAAGAAAATATCTTCTGCTTCAAAAGCTCTTAGAAAGTTTATAGATACAGTAATTAAAGACATTAATATATTACCAGATCCAAATTCATTATTTACTTTTTATTCATATAGACATAAAATTAACTCTAGAATAGAGTATACATATCAAATGATTTAATAACTAAGCTAGAAAGGTTTAAAGTTATAACCTGCTCTTTATCAGATCATAATGATGCACTAACATTTGACTTGGAACTTGACTCAATATAATCAATACCCATAACTAGAATACCATCATATATAACAAAACTGACAAATTTTTAAGGAACTCTATATAAATGAAATTAATACATTTCTTGAAATAAATGTAACGGTATATCAAATTTACATTTGGGATTCTCTAAAAGCATATATTTATGGCAAGATACTACCATGGTATATCAATAAAAGGAAAACATGGAATAAAGATATGATGGAAATGGAAAACAAAATAGATAAAATCAAATTAGAAATACAAAAAGGAAGTTTTGAATTAGTATCAGAAATGATTCAACTCGATAACAAATATAACAAGATACTTCACCATAAAGCTATGATCAATCTAGAAAAAATCAAATTAAAATCATTCTATGAATCTTGATAATGAAAGACAACTAGCAAATAAAAAAAAAATCATTAAATCTAAGCATATAAAACTTTATAATACACCCCCCCCAAACAGTATATACAGAAATATAATAAAATGATGTTATACTTATGGTTTCCAAATAAACCCAGAATAGTCTAGAATAATCACTTAATGAATTGGGAAGATGGGGGAATGAATCTACCAGATATAGAGACTTGCATACTTTCCTTCATAGTTAAAAAAATATAACATTATGATTAAATTCTTACACATCTAAGTGGAAACAATTACAAGAACAAATTTGGCTAGGAACTATACAAAACCAGATGTGGGAATGTTTATACTACACAATCCATTATATTGGATACTTAAGGATTATATATTAGAAAATAAAACCAGTACAGTTCCATCTAATATAAATCTAAAATATTACATTTTAAAACATTTTTCTACAAAGACCCTAACATTAATTCTTGGCTGTTTTCCATTTTTCCTATGAACAAAAACCACCTGGCTCCGTGGTAGGATGAAACAAAAGTCTTTATTAGCTATAAAAAAGTTTGCTCAAGGTAACCCAAAAGGTTTTACGTCACAGTAAGCCACCTTAAAAACTCGGTACTTCCTTGTTATACTGGAAATACGATGAGTCCAGCACCAACCAAGTATCACCACGATATGATGAAATAAAATCTGTTTATTACACGAATAACAAGTGCTTTCGCATACACCAAGTATGCTTCTTCAGGTTACAATTCACAATAAAAAGTCATACACTTATATACAGGTCTTAATTGCATAATTAAAATTTTTAAATTGATTAATTTCCCGCTCTTTCAAATCAATTAAGTTACAATTAATATCAAGAGCAATGCCTTCAGAACCCATTTAAAGATATATGACAACAATAATAAAACTTTCAGTAACTTCTATTAATCTAAAATAAATCAAAATAAAATGAAATTCATTTCTGTTTAGTTTATATTATATTACATATGGTTTGTAAACAGATATGCAGTATATAATATGAAGTATTCATGCTTTTTCATTCAAATATAAAAACTCTAATTTAATAGTACAGCATAGTATAATAATAGTAAGGATATTTACTTTTTTTTCTATGTATCTTGGTATTTATTGTCTTGTTTAAATGGCATAGTTTTACTTGTAAGGATTATAGAATTTGTACATAAAATAATAAATATATACCAGATAAATATATAAATAAATGAATAAATAAATAAAATTGATGTACATTACTTATTTCATACTAGGGCTAAAACCAGATAATGCTAATGAAACTAGAATCTAATAATAATAACAACTGTATATAAAAATATATCAAATTTATATAAGAGCGGCTGTACACATATAAAAGCCAAACAACAGAACAAAAGAACCACCAAAAAATTGTCAAGTGGTTCCCTCCTGGTCTGAGGAAGTTCAGTTACTGAAGTGAACGAAAAGCGCTTTACAAGTACTTTCTTCTATTTGGTTTCATCTACCTGTTGGTTTCTACAACGTGAAAGAAGTTCTACAACTAAAAGAAGCACCATTGTTGGACTAACTTTTGAAAAGCAACTTGCTTCTTTGAATTTGCTACCATGTGGCTGGTTTGACTGTTTGACTCAAAGTGGATATTTTTTCAGTCACTCCACTGGAACTTTCATGGCAGTGTGTTGACAGCTTACACTTGGGGTGAGAAACAGATTTTCCTTTTTACCAGCGATTTTGCTTGAGGAACTTCAAGTGTGGGTTTGGACTTTGACATTTTTAACATTTGTTTAAGGGAACCACTTGACAATATTTTGGTGGTTCTTGCTACGGTGGTGCACTTCTGGTGTAAGCACACTGTGTTTCAACTTGGCATTACTCAAGGAAAAGGTACTGTACTACTAAAATACACCAGCTTTTTATATTGTTTGGCTTTTATATGTGTACAGCCGCTCTTAGTGTTTTTAAGAAAAGGTTTTTTGTGGCTGAGTGTGTTTTGACTTGATGGACTTATACACAGTGTGTAAACACACCAGCTAGTTTTATATAAACTTTTTGAACACACACTTGAAACGTTTGGTACTTGTTCACCTGTATTTCCAGTATAACAAGGAAGTACCAAGTTTTTAAGGTGGCTTACTGTGAAGTAAAACCTTTTGGGTTACCTTGAACAAACTTTTTTATAACTAATAAAGAATTTTGTTTCATCCTACCACGGAGCCAGGTGGTTTTTGTTCATAGTTGGTGACGTTTATTGGTGGATTCCATTTTTCCTATGACAATTACATCTAATGATTTAGAGACTATACAAGTTCATAGGATGAACATATTACAACAAAGGGAATTTTTGTTCTGGGATCAATGGTTAGATTGGGATAAGATTATGTCAATCAGATAATTAAATTTCATATAGACAAAAATATGTGGTTATCCCTGCAGACCTTGAGACAATATATTGTAAATAAAATAGAAGTAATGCAATTATTCATTAGACAGAATAGACCTAATCTATTAGACAACATACTAATCAACCTTTTCAAGGCAATTAATATTTATGAAATATTTATAAAATTGTTAAGAAAACAAAAATCTATCATAAGACATATTGGAATTATTTTTGTATCCATAAAAAGACATCTACCAACAAAAGAAGATAGAGAAATCACATACATCTTCAAAATATACTACATTGTCACTTAAATGGCAATTTCCTTGGAAATTTTTACATAGGAGTTTAACTCCACCCAAGTTAGCTTTAATGTTTACAAAGGAAGAGAAATGTTGGAGATGCAGAATAGAATTAAAGGCAGATTGGCAGCATGCATTTTATAATTGTACAAGTCTTAGAGAGTACTAGAATAACATTGATTATTTTTTTCAGATTGTTTAATTTTCATTTAACCAAATCTTTGGTTTTGTTTAACTCCCCTATAACCAAATGTATTCCTAAAAAAATATTCTATTCTATGGATTTTACTTGCTGTAGCATGTAATATCACCACAATTATTTAGAAATCTACTACACCTCCATCATTTAAGGAATTTAAAAATCTTGCTTTGACAGTTGGGAGAATGAAAATTTTAACTTTAAAGAACAGAATTACTTCATACTACAACAACTGGCAGACAATAATGGAAATAATGGAGAAGATTGATATGAATGTACATTAGGATGAATCATTTTTACAAAAATATAAAATACATCACTTATTTTGTATAGCCACCATTGGATATTGTTTCTGTTTTCTTTTTAGGTTTATGATATTCATTGCGTTAGTTTTGTTGACATGCATGGTTAAAATATTTATTGTAATTTCATGGATTTTACTTCATAAATGCAATTGAAATATATTATTTTCTATTCTGTTTCTCGTGTATGACTAAAAGATTTGTAAAACAAATAAATACATTTTTTGAAGTGAACAGTAATTATATTTATAATATATGGAAAACAGCTGTTTTACTGAGATTTTGCTCTCATTGTCTGATTATCAGAATTCAAAGTCTTATTTAATAATGGCCATGTAACTTTTTGTAGCACATAAGATCTAGATCTCGTATGTGTCGAGGAAGACCAACAGAAATGTGGGGTTGTTTGAGAGAAACAGTTTTCATTTGTTATCAGAGTGGCAAACCTTTGAGTAAGAAATACAAGTATATTGTAACCCATTTTTTTAGACTTTAGGTATCAGTTAAAAGCAGGAGAAGATCACTATGCAAGAGTAAAGAAATAATGATTTATTAAACTAATACCTGCAATCTAATAAATAAAATTAAAGTACTACAAATTGTAGGACATAAACAAAACATTCCATAGTTCTAATCACTGACCCATGGCAGTGTAAAAGGGTTTTTATCCATGGTTACATGAAGTATGAATGCTTGAGATCAGAGAGGAAGGACAGTGAAATAACTCTTTTTATAGTGAATAACCTTCCCTCTATATTACTATTAGTGGATTACTCTGTGGAAATTGTTACTGGAACTTACTGGAGAGATAGGAATATAGCAAGGATTACCATATGTTACAAAAGTCCCAGTCTACCTACATTAGACTAATTGGAATAATTAGAAAACAGACAGAAAAGCATGTACTATGAACACCTTATTATATTAGGAGACTTTAATTGTCGCAGCATAAACTGGAGGTAAAGCTCTCTCCAACCAAGACTGAACTTGACAGTCCAGAGGTGAAGGTAAACACTTGCACCACACCACGCTCATCACATAGTCTCACTAAATCTACACTACCAAAATCCACACACAGAAACACAAAAACATTCACTGAGGCTCTCAATAATAATCTGCTCAAGCAACAGAGACCTCCAAAGCAGAAATGCAAGCAACATCCACCCCCCAACACAACCCAAATGACACATAGCCCGCAGACTTAGTGTGCCACTCAGCCACAGCCAATAAGGCAAAACAATGTACCCAACACACTAGTCATAGGTGACTCTATAGTCAGGCACGCTGATGTCCCACTCACCAGGCTAAATGGGGAGAAGGTTACTGTCAACTGCCTGTCAGATGCCAAGGATCCGCCACATAAACCATGCACTCAGGTCACTCCACAACAAGTACAAATATGACTCTGTCATTGTCCATGTTGGTGTGAATGATCTGAGATGTACTTCCCTGGACTACATGAAAAGAGACATGGAAGAGCTCTCTGATCTTGTAGCCCAGATGAGTATGACCCTAGCCCTGAGTAGCATTCTGCCATCACCCAGAATGATACTGCAGTACAAAGACAAAATGATTGACTTCAACAATTGGCTAAGCTTCTGGTGTCATTCTAAAGGGATTCAGTATCTGTCTGCCTGAGATGACATGGTCGACAGACCACGATGCTTTGCCACAGATGGCCTGCACCTGTCACCCCTGGGATTCTGAATACTGGCTAAGGTTCTTGCCGCCCCTATAGTGCCTTTTTTAGGCAAGGTTCAAATGACAAATTCACCACCATAACAGAACAGGCAAGCAAAAACTGAGGGTGATGCTACCCAATGCTAGAAGTCAAAATCTCAAAATGCACTCACTCAAGGCACTCCTGAAAATGGAGAACATCGATATCTGTGCAGTGACGGAGACCTGGTTCAAGGATCCAGAGAGCACCCCTGCACTACCAGGCTATAACTCATACCACACTTTTCGGCCATGTAACCTGGACCGGAACACCAAAGGCAGAGGTCTGTCCATATTCATTAAGGATATCCACACCTCCAGGCTAGTTGCTCAGCATAATGCATCCAAGGTTATCCAAGTGCAACTAGCTCTGGTCAAAATTGCAATCCAAATTGTAGCTTGCTACAGATCCACCACCATTCCCCAGGATTCCCACTTCTATTTTCTTGCTGTACTGGAAAATATTAGGGTTCAACCAAAACACCCTAATAATGGGCAATTTCAACTACCCCACCATTAACTGGGAAAACTACTCATGTACCAACTCCTTCGTTCAACGCTTTCTGAAATTCATAAACTCCAGTGCCCCTGGATCAACTTATCCACACCCCCACCAGGGGCAGCAATATCCTAGATCTAGTCATTACCAACATGAATGACTAGCGTTCCACACCTGAAGTCAATGCATCATTGGTCCGATCCAACCATAAGCTAATCACCCTAGATATCTAAATCCTGCCCCCACCCCCATTAAGGAAACCACGGTAAAAATTTCTCCAGAGCCAACTTCATGCTTCTTAAGACAGAAGTGGTGAACTTCATGACACCCATGCAGATGGGCAATACAGTTACGACTACTAAATCCTACACAATTTCACTTTATAAACACTTACGAGTGCATGGATCATGCTATCCCAAACAGAACCAAGACACTATCCTCCAAAAAAAGGAAGCCAATCTGGTGGTCCCCTGCCATAAACAAACTGCAGCAGAAGGAAGAAACTGTTGCAAAAGAGAGTAAAATCCCATGAGTGGAGGAGCTCCTTGGTCAGCCTCAGTAAGAAGCTGCGATCCCTGATAAAATCCTCCAAAGCTAGTTACGAAAAAAAAAAAAGAAAAATCACCACTGATTCTAAAGACAACCACAAAGCATTCTATAGCTATGTCAAGAATCTCAATGGCAACACTCAGATCTGCTCTGAGTTACAGCACAATGGCACTAAATATACAGACCCAACTGATATTGCCAACATCCTGGCAGATAGGTTCAGTGCTAACTTTACCCCCCTCTCATCCCCTAAAGGGCCCATCTTTATACAGGAAGAATGCAAAGTTCCTGTAATCACGGCTGCACAGTTAAAAAGCACACTCTCCAAAGCCAAGAACACAGCATCCATGGGACCAGACAATATCCCAGGCTGTGTTGTACACGAACTACAGAATGAACTGGTACACCACCTAAGTACCATCTTCAATCATAGCCTCACCTCAAGTTTTGTGCCCACTGAAAACGCACAGACGGTTATCCCACTCCACAAGGGGGAAGCCACCACGGACCCCGGGAACTACCGCCCCATTAGCCTGACAAGCCTGGTCTGCAAGGTCATGGAATGTATCATCATGGAACTTATAAACAAAGACATTGGTAATCTCCAAACTCTGGACCCCACCCAGTTCGGGTTTGTAAAAGGCAGATCATGTCTCCTAAACCTGATAGACTTCTTTGAAGCAGTCACCAAAGCCGTAGACGAGGGTAAGGTGGTTCACACAGCCTATCTAGATCTTGCCAAGGCTTTTAACACCATCCCCCACTCTGGAATTATAGATAAACTCACTAAACTTGGTATAAATCCCTATGTCACAAGATGGGTTGCCAACTGGCTCACTGACCGAACCCACACTGTGAAATTAGCAGACTCCAAATCCGACTTCAGACCAGTGACAAGTGGAGTACCACAGGGTTCAGTCCTGGGTCCTCTCCTGTTTGGTATCTACTTCTCTAAAGTACGGTCTAACACAGAAGGTCTTTGGCTAACAAAGTTCGCAGATGACCGCAAACTAGGAGCCATAATCAAAACTGCTAACTATGTGGACATTCTACAAAAGGGTCTCACTGAGACAGATGCCTGGTGTCAAAGCCATGGCTTCAAGCTCAATGCCAAAAAGTGCATTGTCATCCCCTTTGGTAAAAACTCTGTACCCATGAACTACAACATAGGCGGTAGTATACTTAACACCGAAAGTGTGATGAGACCTTGGGACACAGGTGGACAGTAGTCTCTCCTTTGATAATCACATCGCCACAGTAGTCAGGAAATCCTACGTGGCACACCTCATCACAAAAGGTTTCTCATCCAGAAAAAGAGGTCATTGTTCCCCCTCTACTCATCACTCATTAGACCCATTATAGTGTACAATGCCCCTTTTGGTATGTACCTCACAAGACATCTACAACAAATGGAAAGGCTGCAGAAATACCTCACAAAGAGGATTACTGGCCTCAAACAGATGCCCTATGCAGACCGTCTCAAACTCCAGCTTTACTCCGTCACATATCGCCTACTCAGAGGTGATCTCTGCCTAACATACAAAACTATGTCAAACCCAGAGCTGTTGAACATGCTCAACTAAGAAATCCCAATCCCTCCGAGCTACATGCTCTAGGGACCTAAACCTTGTCACAACAATAAACAGAACATGCCGAGGGATAGATTCCTGTCCTAGAAACTTCCCATACTCTGAAATAAACTACCTATATATATCAAACAAAGCTCCTCATTAGCACTCTTCAAGAAAAATCTTGATGATTGGATGGGAAATAGGAAATTCAACCCGAGAATCACTTCTGTGGCTCTGCTCGACAGTGCCACAGGAAAATAATTTTCTTGGGTGGCAAAAGCAAGGGTACCTTTTTGGCCGGGCTTGTATAGGCCCTAGGGCTGGTAGCCTAGTACCTACCTATGAAAATGCTAGCAGAAAATAATACTTTGGTCTTTTAAAACATTTTGTACATCTGACTGACATTATTAAAGGAACATACTAAATTTATTAATAAATATTCCAAAGAAGGTAGTTAATATTGAATATTTATCTGTACTGGCTAACTAGGCACTACCACAATATATTAAGTTTGTTTCACAGATCAAAACTAGACTGTGTCGAATTCAAAGGCCAACTCATAGGGGAATTTAGAAAATACAGATAATGTTGTAATATTCTGGGACAGGTTAAAAGACACTTCTACAGATCAATGAATAATTGTAGAAAGGCAGTTATAAGAAAATTCAAATGTAGTCCCTCACGGTGGAAACAAACCGTTAAAACTGTTGAGAGGCATATACAAGGAAGACCTATAACTTGGTCACTAATAAAGTAGACATAATTAAGAACAGCTAAGAGTTGGGATGAAAGTAAACCTATGGAATTAGGATTCAGCAGAATTTTTTCTTACATAAATAGGAACAAAGGATCTGTCAAATGTGTCAAGCCAGTGAGACTCAAATGAAAGGTAATATGAGGGTACTCTATTAGCAAACACTTTCAGTTCATATTTCACTGTTTGTAAACAGTCTGAACATATAACAAGTGAGAGTCTACAGAAATTATAGATTTTCTCTGCCAGAATTTATGGTAGACTTAGTAGTTAGATCATTAGCTAAAATACAAAAAAAAAAAAAAAAAAATATTGCATCCTGTTTTACCTGTACATAAAGGGGGTGCTACAGACAGGATTAGCAACCACAGGCCCATTAGTTTAACGTTGACTGGTAAATGCTATAAGAGGCTTATCTGTTGCTATCCCTAATAACAAAACAGGATAATTACATTATATTTTACAACATGGGTTTACTGAGAAAGCCACCACTTTTACAAATTTGGTGGATTTTCATGATCCTGCTAGTAGGGACATAGATTTTGGTATTGGGGTTACAGTTGTATTCTTTGTTTTGCTATTAGTTTCATGCAACAATGATCAATTGACACTTATATAATCAAATGAATGAAAAACTGCCCAAGGGACAGATATCAGACTGATAATCAGAGCCAACTAGAGTTCCAAAAGAGTTTGTTTTAGGTCCTCTTCTGCTTAATTTGGATTTTTCAGTCTTTCCAATAGCTGTTTCATACTGGCTTGTCATGTGAGGATGATATTAAAATCTGGGCCTTCGTTACCAGTTCTGGTGATATGGACAAACTTAACGTATATCTGGGAGAGGTACATAATTGGCTGAGGCACAGTTTAACACTGAAAATGTGGTGTTTTCTACATCCTCTAATCTAGTATATTTATAGGAAAATAAGTCTTAATGCTGTGAATTAATATAAAGATTTAGGAATTACTGTTAGTAAAAAAAATATAAAATTTAAAACTCTGGCACAGGCATCTAAGACAGAGGCCATAAGAGTAGTGGAGCTTTTTAAGAACTCAACTTCCCTGATGTTATTACTCATATAACTATTTGTAGTACATGACAGACTATATAAAGAAAGTATACTATAAAATAATCCTACTATTCAAAATCTCCCTACAATGTCAGGCATGAGCATATTGGTTTATACTCAAGTTTGTGACTGGCACTTTCAAGGAAACTGATACATGGATAAACTTTTAAATTTTTTTTGGTGGGGGGGGGGCATTAAAAGAACTGAAGAGTATGAATATTTGGTCAACAGAAATCTACAGTAGAGGAGGAATGGGACCAGTCTGTTTTAAATTAATCATGGAGAACAAATTTAGTAGCTAGATAACCTTTCTAGAGAGAGAGTGAACTTTTAGGGTAGGCAGAAAGCCATCTGGAGGGCTATGTTTACAACCTGGCAAAGGATGAGCAATGCATTTTTACTTGAGCTTACTGTGTGTGCAAACTGAGTATACCGATTTAAGAATGGTGTGGGGGGGGTTGTTAGTGTAGTAGTTGTACAACTAATAATGGTGATCACATAACTGTATCGGATTATATACCATGTCATATAAACTACAGTTGAGTGCATAATTTGACTGTAGTGAATAAACTTTGTGCCATGTGATGCAATAAATGAAATTAAAGAAGCACAACTGAAAGGGACAAACATACTGGGGTCATTCAAAAGCACAAGAAACAAATTAAATTATGCTAACAATACAACTGCAATGTAGGCATAAAAAAGCTATAAAGTTAAAACACAACATAGAGAAATAGGTAAGCTAGATGGGTCATAATGGTTCTCATCTGTCAAAAACAAGATAGTAAGTTCCAAAAACACTACTAAATATCCATAATGGCACATTTGTGATAGCATACACTGAGTGTCTTCATTTTCTCACCAAGTAATTTTACATAAGAACATAAAAATCGTGCAACCAAATGTTCTCACCCCCTCACAAATGTAAAGCAAAAAGAATGGTAGAAATTTAGGCGAGGAACATCTGCTGAAGTTGCTAGTTACATGAGAGCGTTGTTATCAGTAGTGGATTACTTGTAAAGAAAAGGCTCTCTTTTCCAGTCAAAAGAAAATGGAGGCATTTAATTTTAATGTAGATCTGCTCACGCAGTTTACATAGTCATTAGGTCATGTCTTAGCTTTTACTCAGGAAAAATGACAGACGTATGTTTAATTATTTACATTTTGTTGACATGGCTTGCTTTCAGGGAAAACCTGACAATTGTAATCATACGTTCTAGGAGTAATTTGACCAAGACATTGGAGAAATTCCCATTCAGTTTTTTCTGAGGCACTGTAATCT
Organism: Protopterus annectens; assembly: GCF_019279795.1. Taxonomy (NCBI): domain Eukaryota; kingdom Metazoa; phylum Chordata; order Ceratodontiformes; family Protopteridae; genus Protopterus; species Protopterus annectens. The sequence goes on along the minus strand of NC_056743.1, from coordinate 1,093,860,947 downwards.
GAAACATCTCCAGGAGGGTGATAAAGTCTGCAAAATGTGAGAGGGTGGAAAATCTGCAGTATGAAATTTAATGAAGTAGGATTACCAGATAATGGGTCAATGTGTTTGACAGATTAGCCTGAATCTTGTGAATCTCAGAGATGTTAAATAAGAATGGCATAAAGGGGTCTACAGCAATGGTGGTTAAGATGAATTATGAAGGTCCTGATCCAGTAAAGGAAGCGGATGCATTGCTGAAGATGCAATCAGATCTGGTAGCAGTGGAAGGTGGATGTTGAAGAGAGGCCTGCTACAGTCACGAGGAAAGAGGTTCGGAGCGTGAAAACAGCTTTATTTTTTCAAAGGCCATTTTAACTACTGTGTGAAGACCTGGGACTCTGAAAAAGAAAATCTTTTAAAGTTCCATCTGAAAAGAAAAATCATTTAAAGTTCCATTTTATTAAATCAGTTAAGGAGCCTCCAGACTGCAGGTATTTTGACTGTACGATGAAATTGCCAAGTGCGACAATACAGGATATTAGATGCATCAGTCATTCAGGCAATGAATTTCACTGAACAGCATGGTAATCTGGAGCATATATTGTGGGCTTTTTAATAAAATCTATACAGTTATGCTAGTTTGAATCTATAATGAGTCGTGGACGAAAGCAGACACTTTTTGTGGTTTAAAATGGATGCAATATAACAGGTATCAAAAGGGAAATACTTATTGTGAGTGAACAGTTACAAAACACTGTAGATGATGCTGGTATATAGACTGGAGGTTGGGATGACATGGCAAATCTAAAAATATAGAATACTGGATTATGCCATATTCCTAAAATCATGTGCATTCAAAATATGAAATGTGCTATTTAGAGACCAGCCTAAAAGTATTGAGGGCATCTGTGGATAACTGTCCAAAGAAACACTAAATGTGTAGTGGGAAGGGAAAAAAAAAACATTGGTATACAAATTTATTTAACATTTGTTTACCGGGAAAGTTTGACTTGGAACAAAGCAAATTTTCAGTGGAGGCCTGGGGAGAAACACTCCAGATGGATGTCTTTGTAATGTGGGATGAAACCCACGAATGCAGGGAAGACATGCAGACTTCACAGAGAAGGCACCCTGGCTGAGAATCGAACCGGAGAACCTCTTGCTGTGAGGTGACAATGCTACCGCTGCACCACTGGGCCTACCATGTGCAGAAATTAACAGAATTAATAGTATAATGTGAAGGGCAAAGGGAAGGATATGGAAAGGGATAAGGCAGTAGTCCAGACTGAAGATGAGTGTGAAGTGGAATGAGGATGAATGTGTAAATCCAAGAGGAGAAAATTTTATATCAAAAATGCAGTTAAGAAATTAGAGAATTGAAAGGGTTGGAGGTTCCAACTGATTCTGATATACTGTAACAGGAGGAAGTAGAAGAAACAGGAGTGGGTGATGCTATAGTAAATGTTGAATCTCCTAAAGAAATAAATGGGTAAAGGAAAATTAGAAATGTAAGTAATTTAGAAAGAGACTAATTTGGAGGAAAAAGGGCCTTTGTTTATAACTCTTAATGTAGTGTCAAGCAAGACAAAGTGTACTGTTATTTTAGATTAAACACAATAATATGAAATTGTATGCTCACAGGATACTAAATATTTAGCAAATGTAGAAAGATAAGAATTTGAAACATGGTGGGGAAGAAATAAGTTGAACAGTGGGGTAACGCACTACAGCTACATTACCAAAAACTGGGTGTGAATTTTAGGTTTTAGACAAAATAGAAATGTGATCACATCTGGTTACAACTACAGAAAAGGGGGAGAAAGAATAACTGGATAGTACAGTGGCCCAACAGTTAGCATTCTCTATTTTTACTCTTTATTGTGGTGCCCCATGTTCAGAATCTGCATGTCCTCCCTCTGTTTTTGCCATGTGCTCTGATTTCTTCCCTGATCCAAAGATGGACTGTATCCTGTGACAGCCTAGTACCCTGTTCAGGACAAATTCCTCTGCTTCATACCCAGAGAGTCCTGTGATAAGATCTAGCTGCCCCATGACCATGAAATGGAAATAGCAGGTACACAGAGAATGAATTAATGAAAAAGGAAATCAAAATAACTGGGATATATGCAGCAGTGGTAACAAAACAGGGTGACTTGTATGAGAAACAAATGTTTGCAAATTTAGATAGTCTGACTACATGACTGTCATTTCTTGGAACAGAGTAGAAGAAAAAAAGGAAGTTAACGTATTAAGAAGTATTAGACACTGTAGAGGTAGCAGGACTAAAGAGTGACATTTCTAAACAGTTTTCTTACAGGAATGGCAGCATTAGAACCAAGAAGTTATTTGTAGTTTTCTAAGAGCAAAAAGTAAATTCTGAACCCAAACTTTTCAAATTAAAGAAAATATGACTCTAAAGAAGACTGACAAAACGTGGATTGGAAAAGAGAGACAAAGGTTACACTTAGTACTTTTCTTACAGGAACAAGAGATGACAGATAGGAAGAAGGGGTCTACTTGAAAACATAGACTTGCCAAAACACCGATGACGAGAACACCGAGACCGGAAGATCGACCACAGAGATGACCAACAGTTTAAAAGCATGAAACTTCACATGCCCGACAAACCACAATCAACAAAACAAATACCTTTTCTGAAAAACACACACACAACACAAGCACACCAAAAACCTTACAAACCTACACTAAACCTTACATACACAACTATCTATGCACTAACCTTAACCCTAAGGTCCGTCACTATCGCACACTCACCTAACCCACGCCCTAACTCTAAAGTCTGTCACTATCGCACACTTACCTTACCCGCACCCTAACCCTAACTCACTTAAGCCGCCCCTAACCCTAAAGTCTGTCACTATCGCACACTTACCTTAACATGTCTGTGTTCTCAGCATCGGGCTTTTAAACTGTCGGTCATCTCAGTTGTTGATCTTCAGTCTTTGTGTTCTCGTCTGTGTTTTGGCATGTCGGTGTTTTAAAGTAGACCTGGAAGAAGATAATATGGGAAGAATGCAGGAAGACAATATGGGGACAAAGATGTGATCTGGGAGTCATAGACTTGCTGGTGGGTAGCAAAGAAAGAAAATGTAGTGAGGGACAATGGATGATAAACAAAAGTATAAGATTTTTGGGGAAGGCTAGCTTCACTAGCAAAGGAACGATAAAGCCTTGACATTGTCCAAGATGATCCAGGTTCCAGCAACAAGCCAGTGTACTGAAGGACCTTGACTGGGGTTAGGAAAGACGTAACTATTGGTGTACCTAGCTTTGGAGGGAAAGACTGCAACTGGATGACAATATTTGCATGGCAATCTGTACATACATGGTCACTAATTTTAGTGAATTGGGTTTAATACTTGGCATCCAACCAAGGATAGCTTCCAAGCAGTCCTCTAAACTAAAATTTCAATAAAAAATAAACAAGTAAAATAAAAGAACATTTGCTTCTGAAAAATGAGAGGTGCTATTTGTAGATCAGAGTGCAAGTGTCTATTCTATTAAAGTCTGGTGACATTCACCCTAACCTTGGACCCCCTTCATCTACCAACAACACCCACTGCAACCCCATTCCAAACTATAACTCCAGCCTAACTAATAAGCTCCTCAAGCTTTATGCTCAAAATATCTGTAGCATTCTGAATAAAACTGCAGAATTACATGCATGGATAGACCTGCACTCCCCAGATCTTCTAATTCTCAGAGACCTGGCGCAAACCACATAACTCAAATAATGAAATTCTCCCACCTAGCTATAACATATGACTGGATAGAATGAATAGAAAAGGTGGAGAAGCAGCTATCCTTTACCCTGACCATCTCACAGTAACCTCTAATCCCTCTCTACCTCCCTTCCCCAATTATCGAGTGGATATTAGTATCTCATCCCAATAAATACCATAAACCTGAAACACTATCTGACTCTTGGAGACCATGCACCTATCTGAGTACTTAAATACACCTCCCACACTACTAGTACTCACAAATATAAAACTTTCTGTAAACTGACCAACTTCAACCCACAATACTTAAATAGCCTCCTATCCTTCATTAATTGGCCTTCACTCTTTACACTGCCTCTTAATGATTCTGTCCTAAACTTCAGTTCAACTTTCTTAAATATTCTCAACACTCTTGCCCCTCTTTGAATAACAAGAGTTAAATCTCAAATCTCCCCTTGACTTACCAACACCACTAGTTCCTTTAGCCATGTCAGATATCTAGCATGGAAAAATGGACTAAATCAAAATATCCTTCAGACTTTCAAAAATATAAAGAACTTTGGAGCAAAACTAAAAAAAAATGATAGCATCTGATAAAAGAAACTTGTACTCACAATCCACCTCTAATCACAATAGTAACCCTAGGGATTTTTGGAAGGTAATTAACCACATCTTACAACCAGGTAACCCACCATCTCCTAACCCTGATTCTAACCTGTCTCCCACAGAAATAGCCACCCAGTTCAATTCCTTTCTCAAGAACATCATCAGTAATTTACTGCATTCTAGCTCCAGATCTCTTCCTAACTCCACCCTTGCTTCTAATTCAACTAGCCCTCACTCTGAAAAACACCCCTATCCCCCCAAAAAACACTTTTTCTTTTCAACCTGTATCTGCTGCCTATATCAAACTTCTTCAGAACCTAAAGCCATGTTCTCAATCTGTTGACAACTTGCCACCATACTTCCTAAAAATAGCCGCCTGTTCCATTGCATACCCCATATCTATTCTGATAAACTACTCATTCTCTGAATCTACTGTTCCATTTATTTGGAAAAAAATCTATACTATTCCCATCCATAAAGGAGGAAAATCTACAGAAATTTCCAGTTTTAGTCCTATAGCTATTCTCTCTTCACTCTCAAAAATCATGGAAAAATGCATCCATGCACAATTACACCACCTATTACTAGAAAACATTTTAGCACCAACTCAGCATGGTTTTCCACCGAACCATAGTATTTCCACTGCTCTCATCACTTTTACCAATTCAGTTGCGTAATCCAGAGACAATAACAAACTAGTCTATTCCTGGACTTATCCAAGGCATTTGATACTGTCTCATTCTTTGCTAATTTCTAAACTAACAGAACTTAATCTGTCCCCATACACTATCTCTTGGTTCAGCAGCTACCTGTCCAAGAGGCAACAATCTGTTAGATGGCTTTCTACACTGTCCCCTCCTCTGCCAGTCACCACAGGTGTGCCCCAAGGCTCCATCTTAGGACCTCTTCTATTCAACATTTTTACCAACAATCACTATAAATCCTGCCACAACTCAACTCTCATCCAATATGTGGATGATTCTACAGTCATCACCGCCTCTTATTTCTCAATTCCGCTTTCCAATATCCAGCATACTTTCACAAATATTGAGACTTGGCTAACCAATAACCAGCTAATACTCAATGATAAGAAAACTAAACCATTTCTGCTTAGATCACACTCAATACCTCGACCTTCACTATCACCTCATTAGATGACACCACCATCAGTGTTTAATCCCATACCAAACTACAAGGGGTCATAATTGATGATAAACTAAAGTTCAACCTTCATATAAATTACTGTATCAAAAATATTTGCCAAAAGCTTGGCTTACTATACCGTAACAAAAGATCTCACACCAGAGGCAAGATGGTTACTCTCTTGCTTACCTCCTAATCTGTCTATTCTATGGATTCCAAATCCTTACTAACCTATAGACAACATTATTGAATAAGATGGAAAATACATATCACAAAATAGCTAGATTCGCTGCCAACACTCAACCTAAGTCCCATCACTGCCCGGCCTTGAAAACACTTAACTGGCTTGAGTTCCCTAATCAACTTCTTTTCTATCAACTTAATATTATCCACTCCATCTGCTACAAACCCCCCTCCTGCCCTAACATTTCCAACATCTTAAAATACTATCTCCCAACCAGAAAACTTAGAAGCACCAGTCAAAATCTCCTTGACATCTACAAAACTAAAAAAATCAATTGGTGAAACCCTCTACAACTATCTTCTCTCTAGCCACTAGAATCAGTTACCTTTAACAATCAGCTCTATCACAAAGCCCCACCCATTTAAAATTGCCCTAAAAGTCCACTTTACAAGTATATGGACTTGTTCCTGTACGCAACCATGTGAACTTAATAACCGACCGACCTTTGCATACAGCCCCTTCTCAATTCATATGTAATTCTAGCCACAGTTCTAGCCACAGAACTCTAACTCCTAATACCTTTCTCACTAAATTTCTCCACTGGTCATATTTACCTCCCTCCCTCCTTTTCCCACTTTGCTTACTCCCCTTTCTCAGATTTCACTTGATTCTAACTACTACTCTCCTCTCTGCTTTATAAATTAAAAAAAACTCTAATTTTCCCTCTTCCCCATAGCCCATCCCCCTTTTTTCTCTTGACACCTAACCTTTTTCTATCACTTGCTCTCTCTATCAACTTTGCCTCTGCTTCTGATTACTGATGCACATGCTGTTGCCTATAAGAACTCAGATTTGATATACAGTACTTTCTGTGCTCCTGTCTTAAACTGAGTTAATTCTTCTTCTCCTCTAAATGAAGTCTTTGTGTATTGGAGATGTATGAGTGACTTTAACATATTGTTTTATTGCTTTCTTGTAAATAACACCTTTTAAACACTCATTCTTCAAGTGGGACCCCAAGCATTATAATGCATGTTTATATTACCTCATCTATACTGTAATGTTTGCAAACATTTTTATGGTGTATGTAATACTTTGTGGAGCTTTTCTCTCTGGGCCTCTGCTCAGTCAGACATTCCCAGTCAACAAATGTTAAATTAATAAATGTGTTCTGTATCTTTAAGAAGCACGTTGAGGCTTTACATGCACGTATAAAACCCAGACATGTGCAATCCCTAGTGCTATTTTGTAAGAGCAGCCAGAGTGAGAGCATCCATGATCGCAGTTGTTTGTATAGTCAGTAAACTTCTATAGTGATGCTTGCATACAATAAAGCTGCTTGAACAGAACCCACTAAGACTGTGTCCAAAGTAGGAGAGCAACATGGTGTCAAAACCGGAATCAGAGAATAAAATGCAGAGCCATGAGGTGCAGAAACTGTGAAGGTAAACCCAGGAGAAACTAGAACAAACAGAGCCAGAAAAGAATCAACGGTAATGAGAAGTAGCACGAATTGTTTATTTGATAAGCGAGAAAACGGGGCATTACAAGGGCACAAACCGCATTACTGAGCAAGCGGAAGGCACAAAAATATAAAGGTATTTGAAATGATTAACAGTAAAGCAAAACTGAGCATGTTTAAAGCAAAGTGAGAGTGCTGAAAGCAAAACTGAGCATGTTTAAAGCAGAGTGCTGAAAGCAAAACTAAGCATGTTTAAAGCAGAGTGTGCTGAAAGCAAAACTGAAACATGTTTAAAGCAGAGTGTGCTGAAAGCAAAACTGAGCATGTTTAGAGTAAAACGAGCGCAAAGGTACATTGGGCATGAAAAGGGCAAATATAAGGGAAAAATAGGGCACATTAAACAAAAATAAAGCAAGGTAATTGCATGTGTTTTTGGCAAGGTGCTATGTTTTGGCATAACTATGACTTCATATTGTATCAAGGGCATAACTAAAGTTATTTGAAGTGTTTTGGTCTGTAAAAGTGCTTAGTGTGTGCTTATTACCATGCATGTATTTTGAAGATTTTCTGTGTACAGTGCAACTACTTCGTGAAATACAAAGTATAGCCATTTCAAAAATGAGCTGGGTGTGTCTATTCAGAAAGTGCCACCATTCCAGAGTGTTTCTTGTACTGTAAAGAGTTGCCTAGCAAGGTACTGCCATTTTGGGGACATTTCAGTGTGCTGAGTGCAGTTATTCGCAAACTGCAATTACTTTGAAATGCTGAGTTTTGGGCAAGAGAGGTTCAGTTTATTCACATTGTGCAGTTATTTGATATGTTTCTCACACGAAGTGATTTCTGCAAAGCAATATTACAAGAGTATTACAGTGCCCGAGAGTTTATTTCACTCGCACTGTAAAGTTATTTGAGATGTTGCTTAAAATGATAAATGACTTTCCCAAAATGCTGATAAATAAATTACTTTAGCATTTAGCCTTCCAAATGATATTACAAGAGTATTACAGTGCCCGAGAAGTTTATTTTGCAAAGTCCAATTAGTCAAAGGTACTACGAATCTGTCCATTAGCATAATTTCAAAAAGACCAAAAGAGAAAATTCAGAAGCACAAAGGCATTGGACAGAGTTACAAATACTGGCATAAGTTTCTGGCATATGTGTATGTCTGTGCTTATTTGCAAAACCCTTCAATGGTATGTGTTAATATGGCAGACTGATTTCAAAAACCCCTCTACCTGTATTTGATCAGACTATTGCAGAGAATTTGAGGAAGAGTAGGGTATTTTTATACAAGCAGCTTATGCAGATAGAGATGCATGCACCAGGACATTCATTTTGCTAAACCTAGCTGGGTCAGAGGCTACAGAAAAAGCATTAATTTGTTATGCACCTACAGTATATGAAGAAGGTGAAAACCATATTGTTGTACAAGCTGAATCAAGGGAAGACCCAGAGCATTTGAAGTGCAAGTTCAGGGAAATATGTAACCCCCAGACAAATATTACATTAGAGTGGCATTTGAGAGAGATCGGAAACCAGGGGAAACATTTGCAACTTATATAACTGATCTGAGAAACAGAGCTAAAATGCATCTGTTTGGTGACTTAAAAGATGCATTGATAAAGGACAGGCTTGTGTGTGGTATTAACAATGCTGCAGTGAGAGATTTTACTTTGTGACAGTTATTTTAACATTGAGCAAAGCCATATTGATTTGTCAAATCCATGAAGTGACAGAAAAATACATGCGTATGCTTGCGAGTGACAGCACGGGTTCAGTTGGCTCCAGAGCAAATGTACATAGCATGCAACACGTGGCGAACAAAAGCAGGCCCCAGCATGTGGCAGCTACAGGTCTTCTAGGGAAGATACAAGGTTTTCCAGTAAGTTCTAAGAAGGGAGTTTGCTCTAGCTCAATGCAGTACAAGCATGAATCAGCAAATCCCAAGTTTAGTTTTATTGTAAACTGTCACAATTGTGGTACAAATCATGATTTTAAGAGAGAAATGCTTAGCATTTGGTCAGCCGTGTCACGAGTGTAAAAAATAGAAGCTTCACACAGTTGTAAAGAGTGGTCGCACAAAAAAGCAAGTTGATCAAGTAGAGCCGAAGCAGCTTTCTATGTGGAGTGCCAGTACTTGATGCAGTGAATTTTTAACGAGCGAAGTGTTTTGTACTGTCTGGATTAATGGAAGATCCACAGAGCTTAAAGTAGACACTGGTTCAAAGTGTAATGTTGTATCAGCAGACACATTGCTAAAGTGAAAACTGACAACTTAATGTAGCTAGTGCGAGACTTGTTGCTTATGGAGGTGAAGAAATTCAAACCAAAGGTTCAGTGATGCTTTCACGTTTAGCCGAAAACTGTTACAACTTGTTCTATGTAGTCCGAACAGTGCAATCTTTATTGGGTCTGAAAGATAATTTGAGAATGAATCTGCTTTCTTTTGCTAAAGAAGTTCATCATGTAAGTGCAGTTCCAAGTTCTAATTTTTCTGAAGCCATTTTCTGAGTATGGTGATTTCTATGACAAGTTAGGCAAGCTTCCAGTTGTGTATTCCATGAAGTTAGACCCAGAGGTCATCCCAGAAGTTAGACCCAGAGGTCATCCCAGTAGTCAGACCAGAAAGAAGAGTTCCGATACCTATACAGGATAAAGTTAAGGCACAGTTGGATAAAATGGTACAGCAAGGTGTGATTTGTCCAGTCACAGAAACAACTGTTTGGGTGTTCATGGCAGCTCACAAAAAAGGCTCTGATGAAATCAGAATATGTATTGACCCAAAAGATTTGAACATAGCATTAGAGAGACCATATCATGCGTACAGCCAGAGGTTGCAGCTTTAATACTGAATGCCATTGTCTTCTCAGTCTTGGATGCAAAGAGTTCATTTTGGCAAGTGATGCTTGATGGCAAATCTTCATTTCTAACTACTTTTAGTGCTCCGTTTGGCAGATACAGATTCCTAAGGATGCCATTTGGAATAAATTCTGCAAGTGAAGTCTTTCAGTGTACAATGGGACACATTTTGGGGGGTTATTGTGCCATAATAGATTTATTGGTTGGAGGCAATGGTGAAGCAGAGCATGACAGAAACCTCAAAGTTCTAGACAGAGCATGTGAAGTAAACTTGAAGCTCAATCCTCTAAAGTGCAAATTCAGACTTCCAGAAGTTACCTACATGGGACATTTGTTCACGAGTGCAGTCTTGAGACCAGACCCGATCAAGCAAGCAACTATTCTTGATATGTCAGCACCAGATAATGTACAAGCCCTACAACAATTTCTAGACATATTCAACACTTTAGGTAAGTTTATACTATACTTCAGTGAGTTGACAGCACCTTTAAGAGAGCTAATGCACAAAAATGTTGCATGGTCATGGTTGGAACAGCACCAGAAGGCATCTGTAGACTTTAAGCACAAAATTGCCACCCCACTTACATTAAGATACTATGATGTGAACAAACCAGTTACTCTTTCCTGTGATGCTTCAAAATTTGGTCTTGGCACAGTTGTACTTCGAGGGCAGACCAGTAGCCTATGCATCTAGAACACTAACTTAAACTGATGCAGTATGCTCAGATTGAAAAGGAGATTTTGGCAATAGTATTTGCGTGTTCTAAGTTTTATGATTATATTTATGGTCAAACTATTCAGATTGAAACTGACCATTAACCTCTAGCTACAGTTCTAAAGAAGCCTATGTATTCAGTCCCAGTGAGATTACAAAGAATGATGCTCAAATTACAAAAGTACAATTTCAAAATGGTGTACATAAAGGCAAAATGCTCTATCTGGCTGATACCTTATCCAGAGTGCCCAAAAATCTAATAGAACTTGACAAAATGAATTTTGACTGATAGTGTGTAATTTTTCTACCACTAGACTTGAGATGAGATCACACTCAAGACTGATCCAGTTTTGCAAAAGCTCAATCACTACATGAATGCTAAATGGCTGGCAAAGCAATCTAGTGCACCACCTCAAGTGCAGACCTATTTTCCTTACAGAGATGAATTCTTGATGAAAGATGGCATTATTTTCAAAGGTCCTAAAATTGTTGTTCCTGCTTCATTACAACAAGAATATATTCAAATTGTGCATCATGGTCACCCAGGTTCCACATCCACTAAGTGAAGAGTGACAGAATTAGTATTTTGGTCTTCATTACCAAAAGACATTGATAAAGTCCTTTGTTCTTCAGTATGCAATAGTACTAGACCGCATTTGCAAAGAGAACCACTTCAGCTAAGTCCAGTTCCTGAACTACCTTGGTCAACAGTTGCAGCTGATATCTTTGAGTGGAACAATCAACATTACTTAGTTTGGTAGACTTATTCAAATTGGTTTGAGATTGATCTACTACTTAACATCCACTGCTGTTATTACTAAGCTGAAATGTCATTTCTCAGTCCATGGTAGTCCACACAAAGTTCTTTCTGACAATGGTACTCAATTTACTAGCCAGATGTTTCAGATATTTGCAGATGAATGGGACTTTGTACATGTTACTAGTAGTCCTTAATATCCCCGGTCAAATGGTGTAACTGAACATGCAATGCAAAGTGCAAAGCAACTACTTGAATTTGCTTAATCTCAGAAAAGTACCTTGTGATATTCTTGACTCACCTGCTCAGAATATTTTTCAGGCAAACTAGAACTATGCTACCCATTACATCCAGTTTATTGAAGCCTAAACCTAAGAACAATAAAACCATCAAGGCTCAAATTGTTAAGCGTGATATCCAGAAATCTACTTACGGCAGATCGAGCAAATTATTTCATCCATTGAGGGAAGGAGAAACTGTACAAATCCAGACAAAAGGTTTTGATCGAATTGGACAGATTAGGCATTTGTGCTGAGCCAAGATCCTACTTGGTAGATTCCAAAGGTGTAGAATATAGGAAGAACCGTAAACATCTTTCTGTATCAAAATCATCACCATCACAACATTGTTTCTGTGATGCAGACTTCAAATCTGAGTGATTCAGACACTGTTCCCATACCAGAATGTGTTCAAAATTCTGATTCCATTCCAGAAAATGTTCTGAACATTCCACAGGTCAAACATTTTGCAGAGACTGTTCCAGTTGCTAAATCTAATTCCCAGTTTTATGTCGCATGATATGGGTGAGTATCAAAGCCTAGTGGTGTGAAATGCACAGCAACGTGGACTTGATTGTATATTGTGTGTGTATATGTATGTATATATATGTATGTATATGTATGTGTACTTATTATTGTATAATGCATGACCAAGAATTGCCTATGATTTCTGCATGCTAAATACACTCATAGCAATGTATGATCTATTTCTCAGAGGGAGGATGTAGATCAAAGTGCAAGTGAAGTGTGCTGTATCTTTAAGAAGCATGTCAAGGCTGTATGTGCATGTATAAATCCCAGACACGTGCACTTCCTAGTGCCATTTTGTAAGAGCAGCCAGAGTGAGAGCATGCATGATCAGTTTTGTATACAAGTTACTTAAGTTAGTAAACTTTGGTGTTTGTATAAAATAAAGATGTTTGAAAACCCACAAAGACTCTTCTATTGTGTCCAAAGTAGGAGCAATACTGAAAGCCATCAGTGAAGCAGTGGTATCCGAACTGCAGATCAATATGTATGTATACCTTTTAGCAGCTTTCTAGGAGCTTGCACAAGTGTATACTGAGCACGTGCAAGCCTCACTGCCATTTTATCGTAATTTTTAGAGATGTAAGCATGTATGTTTAAGTAGTCTGTCAGTTTGTTTATATTTTGTACTGCTGCTATCCATCCTGATGTTTCTATATAATAAAGCATATAAATGAACTACCCTGTCTGTCTTCACTTGTAAAACAAGACGAGTGACGTGGTGTCAGAATGGGATCCAGAAATTCAGTTTCTGGACCGAGAAGGCACTCTGTTAAAGATGAAGGAATATACAAGAGGATCATCTCCACTGAACGTATAATGTGCAAAAAACAGGTCAGAAATATATTTCAGGTATTAAAGCTTACTTAAATGATTTCTTATTCGCAAAATATAAAACAAAACACTCAATGCCCTAAATGAATTTCTAAGTAAACGAAATGTCTGAAACTGCGACATATTGAAGAAATTGAATAACTACAGCCAATGTTTGAAATAAGGTCTGAATCATGTAAAATATGGAAAACTAACACATTTTGTTGCTATGTGCTGCTTTTCTGCATTAATTAAAGCTATTCAAGATATCCAACGTATACAGAGTGCTTGCATGTTTGTGCAGTATTACAGTATAGTTATTTTGCAAACTACAGCCATTTCAAAGCATATTTTGTAAAGTACAGTATTTATATATATTCGAAAAGTTTGCATTTGAATGTTATTACAAGTACTGGCTGTGTATGCATATTCAAATATAATTAAAAGGGTCATATTTACAGTGTGTTTGGGAATACTTTCTTGGCATGGCAGACAGATTTCAAAACCCAGGTCCACTTGTCTTTGATGATAATGCAGAGAACTGGAGAGTTTGTGCAAGATTACAATATTTTTATACAAGCTGCATTTTCTGATAAAGATGGTGGTACAAAGGCATTTATCCTGCTTAATTTAGCTGGTTCAGATGCCATTGAAAGGGAGCATTCATTTGTATACGTACCTACTGTATTTGCAGGGCAGGGGGAAACCGGCATATAGTGGTACTAGCTGAGTAAAGGGAAGAACCCCCTAAGTGCTTAAAATGTAAATTTAGAGAAATGTTTAACCCCCCAATGAATGTTACAGTGAAAAGTACTTATTTTACATGAGATCAAAAGCCTGGGGAAACTTTTTCAGCAAATATAACTGAATAAAGCTAAGAGATGCAGATTGGGTGATTTAAGGGATAAGTCGATAAAAAGACAGACTTGTGTGGTATTAAAGATGATGCTGTGAGAAACAATTTGCTTTGTAACAGTGATTTAACTTTGAATAAGGCCATTGAGATTTGTCAGATATATGAGCTCACAGAAAAGCACACAAATATGTTTATGAAATAAATTCATGCTTCAGTATCTTCTGCTCATGTTGACAGTATGCAGTATATGGTTTAAAGAAACAGGCCCAAGTGCATGGCAGCAACTGTAAGCCATGTAACAGTCACTGGGAAACCCTGTACCTTTCTAGAAAATTCCAGAGCGTGTACAGTCTCTGAAGCACAAGTGAGTCAGCAAACTCAAAGCATGTGCCTCTACCCGGTTTTATAGTCAACTGTCGTAATTGTGGTGCAAATCATGAGTCCAAAAGAGAAAAAGTGCTTAGCTTTTGATCAACAGTGCCACAAATTCAATAAGTGGAATCATTTCAAAAGGTTTTGTAAATCAAATAAGGTGCATTCTTTTACTAAGAGAACACTCAAGGAGACAAGTTTATCAATTAGAAAGCTGTGACCCTCCTTTTATGTTGATGGTGTGTCTGTACTTAATGAAACAGTCAATGCAGTAAATGTACGGGCAAAGAATGAAATACTTTGTACTGTTCAGATAAATGGGAGACCCATATAGAGCTCAAAGCTGACACAGGTTCAAAGTGCAATGTTATGTTAGCCGAAACATTTGCTAGAGTATGTGCTGATGAGAAGCTTGATATGGCAAAGTGTGCGAGGCTTGTTGCTTATGGTGGTGAAGGAATTCATAGGTAGGTACTAGGCTATCTGCCCAAGGGCATTTATAAGCCTAACCAGAATGTGTTGGCTTTCGCCTCCCTTTTAAATTAGTTTCCTGGGCCTCTGTCAAGCAGGGCCACTGAAGTGATCCCAGGGGTAAATTTACTACTTCCCATCCACTCGTCAAGATTTCTCTTGAAGAGAGTCAGTGAGGGGCTTTGCCTAACATAAATTGGGATTCTATTCCAGAGCGAGGAATAGAATTCAAACTGAAAGTTTAGGAGTGCTTTCATGTTACTCTGCTGGGAAGAGCTATGACTTGCAATTTTACGTAGTTAAAAAGTATGTGTTGTCACTATTAGGCCTCAGAGATGGTTCAAAAATGAGACTACTTTCATTTAATAAAGGAAGTCCACCATGTAAGCTTAAAAGACCACTGTTCTAATTGTGTCCAGTCTAATTTCTCTACCTAAGGTGATCTTTTCGAAGAGAAACTAGGCAAACTTCCAGTTGTGAACTCCATGAAGTTAGACCCTGAAGTCAGTCCAATTATCAAACCAGCCCAGAAAGTTCCAGTAGCTATGTAGAACAGAATCAAAGCTGAAGTAGATAAAATGGTGCAGCAAGGTGTGATTTGTCCAGTTGTCGAACCAACTGAATGGGTATCCTCCATGGTCCTAGCTCATAAGAAAAGCTCTGACATCAGGATATGTATTGATGCAGGAGATTTGAACAAAGCACTAAAAATACCTCATTGTCCAGTGCACATAGTCAGTAGTCACTGCTCTTATGCCAAATGCCACTGTTTTTTCTGCTATAGATGCAAAGAGGTAATTTTGGCAAATTTTGCTTGACAAGAAATCTTCATTGCTAATCACTTCCAGTACTCCTTTTGGCAAGTACAAATTTTTGAGAATGCCATTTGGAATAAATTCTGTCAGTGAAGTCTTCCAGCATGCAATGAAGCAAATTTTTTCCTGGGTATCCGTTTGCTATTATAATAGATATTCAAGTAGGAGGTAATGGAGAAGCAGAGCATGACAGAAACCTCAAAGTTCTGGAAAAAGAGCATGTGAAGTGAATCTTAAGCTGAATCCTCAGAAGTGCAAATTTAGGCTAAGAAGTTACTTATGTTGGTCATTTCCCAGTTCTGGTTTGTGACCAGATCCTTCCAAGCAAACAGCAATTCTTGAGATGCCAGCTCCAAACAATGTTCAAGCCCTGTAATGTTTTCTTGACATGGTTAACTATGTAGGCAAGTTCATTCCAGACTTGAGACAACTTTTAGCACTGCTCAGAGTTGACACACAAAAATGTATCTTGGTCATGGTTAGAACACCAGCAGAGAGCATTTGATGTCCTGAAACAGAGAATTGCCAGTCCACCAACTCTCAGATACTATGATCACAAACCAGTTACTCTTTCTTGTGATGCTTCGAAGTTTGGTCATGGTGCACTCATTCTTCAAGAGAGTAGACCAGTAGCTTGTGTCCAGAACTCTAACCCAAACTGGAATGCAGTATGCACAGAAAGAGCTCTTGGCAATTGTTTTCATGTTCGAAGTTCCATGATTATATTTATGGTAGATCTATCTAAATTGAAACAGATCACCAACTTCTAGTCACTATTTTGAGAAAGGCTATGCATACAGCTCCTGCCAGATTGCAATGCATGATGCTCAGATTGACGAAGTACAATTTCAATCTTGTCTACACAAAAGGCAAACTTTATCTTGCTGATACATTATCCAGATCATCCAGAAATATCACTGAACAGCATGAAAATGAGAAACTTGATTTTGAAGTCATTGAAGTGAGAAGTTTTCTTCCACACATCCCAATGAGCTTAGAAGTAATAGTCTCAGATCCATTTCTTCAGAAGCTCAACTGCTTTATCATTTGAGGATGACCTTCAAAGGCGATCGTGCTTACCAGTAGAAGTGCAACTGTACTTTCCATACAAAGATGAGATTTATTTGATAATGGTATCATCTTGAAAAGTCCAAAAGTGATTGTTTAAAAGTCCTTTCAACAAAGGTATATTACCATCTTGCATTGTGGCCACCCAGAAACTGATTCTACCAAAAGAATGGTGAGAGACCTAGTATTTTGGCTTTCAATGTCAAAGGATATTGAGAGAGTACTTTCATCTTGTTTTGTATGTAATAGTACTAAGCCACATAATCAGAAAGAACTGCTTTAGCTAAACCAGATTCCTGAACTACCTTGGTCAACAGTAGCTACAGACATTTTCGAGTGGAATGGTCAACATTACTTGGTGTTAGTAAACTCTTATTCAGATTGGTTCGAGATTGACATACTTCCTAATTTAGCATCCAGTACTGTCATTGCTAAGATAAAGCATCATTTTGCAGTCTATGGTAGTCTGTACACAGTTTATAAGCCAGCAATTCAAAAGATTTGCTGATGCGTGGGACTTTACTCAAGTCATGAGTAGCCCTGAGTACCCGCAGTCAAATGATTTGGCAGTATGTGCAATTTGAAGTGTGAAACAATTACTAGAGAAGTCAAAATGAGACAATTGTGATGTTTTCTTGAATCTCAGAAATGTTCCTCATGATAAACATCTTGGTAAACCTACACAGAGACTTCTGTCAAGACAAACCAGACCCGCACTACCAGTTAGTTCATTATTGATTCCATGTGTCAAGAACAATAGATCAATGAAAGCCAATCTGTTAAAACAGCACTTAGCCCAGAAGTCCTATTATGATAAGACCAGCAAACCACTCAATCCATTACGAGAAGGGGAGATATTAAGGATGCAGACTTCCAAAGGTTTTGATCAGATTGATGTCATGAAAAGTGTATGTCCAGAGCTGAGATTATACATTGTGGAATCACAAGGAACAGAATTTAGGTGGAACTGGAAGCATTTGGTCCCAGTGTCTGAACCTGTTGCAGTACCATACTTGCAAGACACACTATAGCTCAGAGTGAGTTATCCAGCTTTCCAGTTCCTGAGGATGTCCCAGTAAATATCCCTCTTCCTGAGAAGAATCCCGAAACGCCTCAAGAAGTTGTTCACCAATGAATGTCCCTGTTGCTAAATGCAATTCGGATTGCTATATCACTAGATCAGGTCCCATTTCCAGACAATGTTCCAGATATACAGCAGCTTGGACATAAGGATATGAATGTTTGTTTGTACAATTGCATGTTCCTTTTTAAATGTCATTATATTGTGGACAATTCATTAAAGAGGGAGGATGTAGATCAACATATATGTATATCTTTAAGTAGCTTTTTAGGGATTGCACAAGTGTATACATACTGAGCATGTGTGAGCCTGACTTCCATTTTATAGTAAGCTGTGGAGATGTAAGCATGTATGTCAGAGTAGTCTGTCAGTTAATCAGTTTGTACTGCTGCTATCCATCCTGATGTTTCTATATATTAAAGCAAATAAACGAACCACCCCGCCTGTTCATATTCACTTGTAAAACAAGATGAGTAATATTAATCATTTCCTGTGAAAGGCATCTTTAGAGACATCATGCATACTGTGATATGTAAGTATGTCAATACTGAACAGTAGAACCCCACATACCAGTGGATATCTTTACAAAAACTACACACCAGGGTCTGTTGGCTGTAAGCATCCAAACAGGATAAATACTTAAGTGCAGAAAATAAGCTTATGACGGGGACTGCACGCACTCCACTACCATACTATCATCAATGGCGTTAAAAGCAAAAATAAACCAATAAAGGACTAAGATAAAATAACAACACTGATCCCTCATCAACAGATGATCATTTGTAACCAGTTTGAAAGCTGTCACACTGCTAGATTTAAAGCTAAAATTGGACCGACAAGGATCTAATATTACATACGTCTCTATCAAACCATAAAACTCAGGGTGCCACCATATCTCAGTCAATAATATAACTCAAAATTAAACGACTTTGGAATGATAGCAAAAGGATTAAATCTCAAAGGAGTGGTATCTCTACTTCAAGAAATAGAATTAATCAACAAATAGTTCACATGATCATGAAAGTAAACATTGACTCTAATTTGGTTCTTGAACCCAAGACCGCCAACATTTTCTGAGAACGTCATTGTCTTTGGACTAACAATCTCTGCAGTTAGGTGATGTTTTCCCTTAAAATCATTTTCACTTTCTGCTAGGAAACACCTAGTATGGTGATGAGGACAAATTACAGCCATCTGTGACAAGACTGCTGTATGTCTGCATCAGAAGGATATTGCAAGAAGCTTATCAGGGATAGCTTTTGCTTGTCTGCTCTGTATGTCAGTCTTTCTAAAATCCTTGCTTAGATAATTTTATATAACCCTTCATTCAGAAATGCATTTCCCTACTGTTTCTCTCTGTAGGTAGGTATACACATTTAAAAGGGATGTAGTTAACAGTTAGGCATGTTTGTTTAATCTTTCACTCTCTCTAATCCACAGAAAAAACTGCATAAATTGTTTTCTAAGACTTAGACAAGTAGTAAGTACAACTAGAATGAAATATTATGACTAATATTATCTAAGATTGATTTTAGTCATTGTGTTCGCTAACTGCTGAAATAGACTGCTCCCCTCCTTGCCCCCACCCCTGCTGTAGTAATGGCACGCAGATCAGTTGTCTATTACTGTTTCCTGCCCATTCTATTTTTTGTCTCTTAAAAGTTGACACAAAGAGAAAATAACCAAATTGGTTCTAAATAGAAACGGTTCACTAGTGCAAGGCAACAAAGCTTGTTTCCCCAGTTTTTGACTGTTTGCAGTATTAGATAAATAGGTACTGACTTAATTTTAGCTGTGGCCTTTGTTTACTTTATAAAAGCATATGGATATAAAGTGGATTTCAGCAATTACATCCTACCCCATTCACCCTCGCTTCACTTGGGCTCACTCTGCTAAACTACGCTACGCCATTTCCCACCCATCCCCTCTATAACTATATTTATACCTATATAAGACCCTCCTATTCTGACATAGACCCCTACCCCTTCCTGCCCGTGCACCCACTCCAATTCTTTTGCCATCTTTATCACTTTCTATACTTCAAGATTTAACTTGCACATCACTTCCTGTTATTTAATTAACCCTATATCTCCAACCTCGTAAATTTTTCACCTGCTTTTCATCTAGTAGAAATAACTGCTAAATACCCCTCTACTCATTTCACTGTCACACTTTATATATTATACAGTACCAATCTCACCAACTCTAAAATCCCCTATTCTTTCGTATTCTACACACATATTCAACTAAGTCTACTCTGACAAAATTAAGTTATGTAATGTATTACCTTACCTCCTTTACAAATATAAATTTGTCTACTTACCACCTACTCAAGTTATAGTTCAATACCAACTTACCATTATGTACTTTAATGTGTTTACATTACTAAATTATCTCCCTATGTGATGATGTACACCCAAATCTGGGACCATACAACTCATTTGTGGCACTCTCCCCTCACCTCTCATACATCTGTATCCTCTCCTTTATCAACTTCAAAAGCATACTTAAAGTAATAGAATTTCACTCCTGGATCTATCTTTATTCTTTTGACATTGTCATTCTCACTAAAACCTGGCTTAAGCCACACATCAAAGACTCCAAAATTAATTACCCCAGACTGTAATACTTTCTGCTGATAGATTAAACAAAAAAGCTAGTGGTGTAGCCATTCTATTTTCAAACCATCTTCATCTATCTCCCTCATCCTTTGTCCCACCTACGTTTTACTCTGCAGAGATACTAATTTAGAACCTGAAACTAAATGATCATAAAAAATCTGTCACTGCCCTGTATATCCACCCAGGAAAAACGTTCCTATACTGGAAGACATCCTTAATTGCATGAACATTGCCTGGCAACGCCTTTCATCAGACTATCCCTCAAAGCAGCATCAACCTGTATGGATTTATACAACTTATAACCTTCCATACTCAGCAGAACAAAACAAACTCTGGCTCCATTCTAGACTGGATCTTGCTTTTAAATCCTGAACAATGCAGCTCTCCCAGAACCCTGCCATTCTCACTCGGTGACCACTATCTCATCCATGCTCACAGATTAATAAACCACAACACCAAAAGATCAACTTATTAAGGATTGTAGTAACTTTACCAACTGTAAACCCTATTGCTTTCAGCAATATTCTTCAGTCGCTGCCCCAATAGCTCTCCTACAGAAACTACCAATAATTGTAACTCCCAGTTTACAGATTCTATTGCTATCCTAACCCAAAATCCCATACAAATTCACAATGGCCCTGACAAGGTTCCCATTTCTAATAAACTTTTCTCCCTAAAACCCATCAATAACCCCATGTATAAAATGCTTGATCAGTAAGCTCATGCCCTGCTCACCCCCAGTTGACAACATACTTGCATAATATCCAAAGCTTGCAGCTACTTCCATTGCTTAGCCAGTCTCCATCTTAATCAATAGCTGCATTCAAGAATCACATGTACCATGTATCTCTGGATAAAATGTTATATCGTACCTTTTCACAAAGGTGGCAAGTCCTCTGAAATAAACTTTAGGCCTATCGCTATCTTATTCCCCCTCTCCAAAATACTGGAAAAATGCATACAGCAGCAAATCTTACAAAACCTTCAAGAAAATCTACTAACCTCTACCCAACATGCTTTTTGCCCACATCGTACCACAACTGCCCTGGTTGCCTTCTTAGATATCATCAGATCTAGAGAATAATAAACTGATCTTTTCCCTGTTTTTGCCCTTTTGAAAGCATTTTACAGTTTCTCACTCCAAATTATTCTCTAATGTTTGCACTTGGTCTGTCTTAACACAAAACTCAGCTGTTTCACTAGCTACCTTTTTCATCGCAACAATCTGTAAAATGGCTCTCTACATACTCCTGTTATCTCCCAGGTAGTATCAGTGTGCCCCACATCTCTATCCTTTACCCTCTTCTCTTTAACATCTTTACTTACAACTTAAACACCTCTTCCCAACAGGCTTCCCTCATCCAGTACATTGACTCCATCCTCATCTGTTCAAACAGTCTTCCCCACTAAAAGTCCATTACTCAAGATGCACTAAACTCCATTGAATACTGGCTCTGTGAAAAATAACTTTTCCTAAATCCCAATAAAA
Source organism: Protopterus annectens (assembly GCF_019279795.1). Lineage (NCBI taxonomy): Eukaryota > Metazoa > Chordata > Ceratodontiformes > Protopteridae > Protopterus > Protopterus annectens. The sequence goes on along the minus strand of NC_056743.1, from coordinate 1,093,839,107 downwards.
GAAGGCTATTCCATTTTCCCCAAAATATCTAACAGTTCTTAACAGCCTCAAATTAACTTCTCTCAACACTAATACAGAGGTTATACCTCATAGCAAGTTACTAGGCTCCACAACTGATAACTGAAATTTGATCTTTATGTACAAAATTGTATAAAAAGGCATCAAAACATTGGTATGCTCAACAGAGCCAAAAGAACAATCTAGCTGTTAATCAAAAGAAAAGCCAACAAGGTCCAATCATAGTCACACAAACATATATTAGACAGGTCCCTTAATAGAACAGCACTGATTTTTATATGATCGACAAGGCAGCAGAACACAAGAGTAAACTGAAGAAATACCAACTCTAATGCTCTATTTAAAGCATGCCATATGCTTGTTATATTCAGCTAAACAGAATACAAACTCCAGTTTAAAGGGAATAATGGGTTAAAATCTGTAGTGATAAAATCTCTGTAGCATTTTTCTGTGGTTAAAATAACCTGTCTTGTGTCTGGCCATTTATAGTCTTCCAGCAGTATATTTTTGTGTGTCCCAAATAAGGTACACTTTATCAGAAACGTCAAGTGTATGAGCAAAAAGTAAATTTTTACTAATTGACTTCCATGTTTGCTCAGATTATGCACTTATTTCAGTAAGACTACTGACTGTGGGGGTAAGGAAACTGCTACTTACCTCTAAGGTTGCATAATCATGGAGTTAGCATATTTAGAAATGCAAGGGTGTGGGGTGCAGGGGCGATGCTTCTAACAAAAATGCTTGTTTTCAGTAATACTGTTAAAGATAATGATGTCCATTGTTGGCTTAACTGTTTAGGTGACTTCCACTGAGATTTATATTGGTATGATCAGCTGTATATCCAAAATGCTTAAGACAATGACTCCAATAAATTACAAAACGGTCACAAAGAATCGTAACAAAAAAATGCCAAATTACTACAGCTAGAAGGAAAAAAGCAGTAACCTGTGGCTCATCTGAGAATTGGGTTCATAAATTCATAGGTGACTACTAGGCTAATGACCCTAGGGGTCTTTTTAAGCTTAGCCATGCTTCCCAAATCTGATAACTTATAATTTTCTTGTGTTATTTTGGGTCTATATTAAATTATCGAAAGTTGAATTCACCAAATGGTATTTCCATCAAAAATACCATTCAGCGAATTCTAACTATTGCAATTGCAGTACAGTGAAGATCGGAAAATGTGCCCATTCCTCACTGTAGTGCGATCTCTGAGTCAGTATATATAATTAGCAGGAGGTGTCGGATGCATAGCCCCCCATAGGAGTGAATTCATTGAACGGTATTTAAGATGGAAATACCGTTCAGTTAATTAAACTTTCAATAATTTAATATAGACCCATTATTTTAATGGGTATAAGCAGGTTTGGGAATGGGTGTTCAAAAATTCACAGGCCACTTCTATTTACTAGAGACATAGGTGCCAGACCAAGGGTAGCTTTCTGATTCTGTATCCATTGATAGAAGTTATGCTTAATTGGGCTAGGGAAGAACTCTGCTTCACATGGATAGGAAGCCTGTTACAGAGTAGTGTCTGAGACACAAAGACTTCCCTCCAACATGTCCTATTTATGTTGCAGACAAGGTTTAGATCCCTAGATCAGATAATTCTGATGCTACTTGGTTTGCATATATGTAATTCCTAGGGGTGCACATCTCGGATGACCTAGGCTGGGCAACAAACACCTCCAGCCTTGTAAAGAGAGCCCAACAATGTTTCCACTTCCTCAAGAGATTACACAGAGCAAACCTCCCCTCCTGCATCCTCATGGCTTTCTACAGGCCCATGATCAAAAGCATACTAACTTCAGTCTGGTATGAAAACTGCTCATACGCAGATCACAAGGCATTAGAGAAGGTTGTAAAGCAGGCCAGGAAAATCACAGGATCAAACTCCCAGCCCTTACAGGACCTTTACTCTTGCAGATGCTATGGCAGGGTCATGAAACAGATAAGGGACATGCATCATCCCGCACATGGACTGTTCCACCTCCTGTCTTCAGGGAAACAATACAGAAGCATCAGGTGTAAAGCATCAAGATTCAGGAATAGTTTATTTCCACATGTGAGCAGCCTGTTGAACAACTAACCATAACAATGTCAACACTTCCTCAGTTCATGAGAACACCATAAGTGCAATATGATTCTTTACTGTCATAGGATTAAATTATTCTATTTAAGTTATGCAATCTGAACTAAATTATTACTTGTACAAGTACGGGAACTGTGAATTATGCTATGCTACTATCCTATATTAAAATGGTAGTGGGTAATTTATCTATGTGTGTATTTACATCTGTACTGCCTAAAATTTCTTCCATTATATGCTTCCTTCACCCTCTTGTGAAAATTGTTTTCAACGCACATGAGCCTGAAGCAATGAAATTTCATCCAGTAATGCACTGCATTTGTTGATCTGAAAGATAGTTTAGTTTGACTTTGACATTTGTGAGTAATCTCTGTGGATGCACCAGTTGCATATGCATGGTTAGATACAAACTAAAAGGGGATATTTAACTCTATTATTGATCTCATGAGGGCCAAGCACAGCAGAACAGCATACTTGGACCAGGGTGTGATACTCTTGCTTATACATTTCCAACATAGAAGATTTTCTTAGTACTAGAGACTCATTGTGGTAAAAGACCAGTGTGTTGTCCATATCTGTTCCCAAATCCCTGAACGGTGGTCTACTATTTGAGGTGCATTGTCAATCTGATAGTTTCCAGGGGTAGCCATCTTTCCAAAGGATACTATTATATAGTTATTGGCATTGAGATTTAGACTTTGGCTCTGGTATCAGTTATTTGTCTGTCAGGGCCTTCTTGTAGGGCATTTGCATCTTTCTGGGATTCTAAGACTGTGTCTAGTTTGGAATCATCTATAAACTTGTTCACCCAGAGGCTCTTGACTTAAGATAAGTAGATGCTGAAAAAGGAGTGACCCCCGGCACCAAGCATTTAGGGTCTCTACTAGTGACTGGCCTGTTTGTGAAGGTAGAGTCCCCTTAATTAACTTCTTGGGTATTATCTCGGGGCCAGCTGGCTATCCAGTGGGTGACATACACATTTATACCTTAATTTGCAAATTTGTCTACAGTGCACAAGTGCAGTATTGTGTGAAAGGCTTTGACAAGTCAAGAATGGCAGTATACACAGTTTTGCCTTCATCCATTGCTTTTGTAACCTTATTGAACTCTACCAGGATGAGTACGCATGACCTGTCTTTGGCAAAGCTAAACTGGATTGGCTACAGTGTAGGAAAGTTTCCTATGTCATTGTTTATCATTTGGATAATTATTTCCATGCCTTCACATATGAGACTAATAAGACTTGTGGTTCTGTAGTTACCTGGGTCCATAGATAGCCCACCTTTGTGTAGAGGGATGACAACTGCTGTTCTCCACTCACTTGTAAGAAAGCTTGTCTAAAGGCAACTATTAAATAATGATTCTAGTGGTTCTATTATTTTACACCAGGATATGCTCTATGCAATTGCACTTAAATGCCAGTAACTTTACTGGTTTAAATGAAGCAATTTTGATCATGAGTAAATTAAATCTAACCACATCCAGACATTAACTTTGGTTTAAAGTTATTCACTGTGTGTAGTTGATAACATGGAATTTTTCTTTTCAAATGCTAATATGCTGAATTTTCTTTTTCAAGGCTTTTATTGGACACCAATTGGATTGGTGCAATTTGTATTTCTAAGGTTGTCATTGGTCAGCTATTTAATTGCTTACCCCATTTCATAAAGATTTAAATACCCTTAGTGATTGGTTTATATCCTTGAGTTAGTGATTAGTAAATAACAAGAATAACAGGGGGTGTGTGGTCTTTATCAGTATTTAAATAGTGTATGTTAAATGTTTCATAGTTCTGATGTCTAGAGACAAAAGCACTTAACTGTGATTTCTGTTTTGTGTATTAAACTTCAGTAGCAAGTGCTACCTTGTCACTGAATTTTTATTTTAGTGATTTTTATGGTCCAGTGCTGGTTTCTGCTGTTTGATTTTATGATACACAGTAAGGAAAAATGATCATAGACTGTATTTTTGTAGGGCTGACTGCATGAGATAAGCTAGCTAAGAAGCTATGTATTGTTTCCTCCCAGAAGGTTAAATATGCCGGAAAGTGTGCCAATGTTCTGTCCCAGCAGCTTAGTGCATGATAAAATGCACCAGACTGATGTTCATCATTCTCACTGCTGCTGTAGCCTATAGGTTACATCCGGGCAAGGATACAGCACCTGGCCAGCTTCACAAAGCTGTAGTCCTCCCTTCCCACACACTCACTCTAGCTTGCCTATAGGCTAATCCCTTTCAGAGGGAGCTATAATAGCATGCAGAGTTACTAAAAAAATATATAGTACTTTCTTGCTGCCTTGTGCAAATGTATCTCAGACTTGTCTAGAGTAGCAGTCAGCCCAAGCTTCCTTTCAGACAAATGACCCCTTTTGGCGATCCCTTTCACATATATATCTTTATATTTTTAATGTTTCTGGTGTTTTTGATAGAAATTACAGTATGTCACTTTAAGAATACCAGCCTTTTAGACGTGTCAGTAGATGTTCCTTGATTACTTTTATTGTCTCAGAATTGCTTTCTAATCACTGTCTTTTAGTGCCCTAGGGCTTAATCTAGGTTTATTTAAGTTTATTGTATTAAATTAGGTGGTTGGGAAGTTTATTTACAAAAGGAAAATATGATACCTTTTTTGAATGCTTATTTCCTTGGTAGTAACTTTTTTATTAGGTGGGTTTACAGGGCAGCCAATTTCTGAAAATATATTTTTAAAATTGACGGGGTAATTTTGTGTACTGGTCATGTAACATTGTTTTGTACAATTCCTTTATTCCTTGGAAGGGTTGTGCTTACTAATGACAACTCGCTTTCTGACTGACTCATACAGGCATATATCTTATCGACAAACAGGCTTCTTCCCTAGCTACAGTATGGATAACTTACCCCATCCTACTTCTCCAAATGAACTTAAAAACTGAAAAAAAAACAGTTAAAATAGAAGTCCTTGGCTTCTGTGCAGGCTAACTCAATGCCTCAGCCAATGGGGGGGGGGGGAACTCTACAGTGGTCACTGCCCATTCCTTAGACCAGTCTATTTTCTTGAATCCCTCTGGTGTAGCCTTGCCAGTGACCATGAACCAGGGGTCAGACACATCCTCTGTGGCTACTTCAGTGTCCACACTGGGAATGGAATAAACATGTATCTTTAGTATAGGACATATCTCAAGAGGGTCTTCTCTGGGTGCCAGGGGAAAGATACCTCTTGCTCAGGATGATATATTTTCCCTGATCCATTCTCCTCTTAGGGGAGTTCCTAAGGAAAAGAAACAAAATTAATTGCACAGAATGCATGGAGATGTTTTGTGGCTAAAAGTTATTACCCTGGCCTGGAGCTTAATTGCAATCAGTCAGTTCTCAGTGCCATATGCCTCCAAAAACTGGTACTCCTTCTGAAAGGGAAGCCTTTTTCTGATGATTCAGATATGAACAGAAATAGGATTATGTCACCTGATGGTTATAGAGCTCAAGACTCTGATTCTGTGGATAGTGAGCCTGACATTTTACCGAAGGAGATTTTCTTTTGCAGAGACCATTTCCAGACTAAGGGATGTATTTCCATGGGAACAGATGGATGTTCCCCTGGAATCTGGCAGATATGACTTGGTTGAATGAGAAGCCCCCAGTACCACAACCATTCCTCCTATTCTGCTATCTTTGGAGAATGCCTTTAAAGCTGCATGCAAGGCTCCTGACTTGCTCTCAGTTCCTGGGGATAAGCAGGGTAAGTGGATAGACAGGTAAGAGATTCTTTTGTACTCTAGCCTTCATAATCCCTAATTACTAATTCTGTATGTGGAAGTTTAATTTAAAATGTGCCAATTGCATAGGTTTTCTGCTTCTATGTCCTTCTGAAGCTAGGTCTTATGTGAATCGGATTGTATCTAACCTATCTCATGTTTCTTAATATGCCTTAAGAAGTTTGTGTGATCGTGCTGATACTGTTTCCTGTTACTGTTTTAACCAGCTTTGAGTATGTAGCCAAAACATTTTGGATGGGTTAAAGTTAAAATGTTGCATTCCCCTCTAGGTAAAGAGGTTTTATTTAGACCAGCTGCTACAAAGGCCCTTAATTGATGAGATAAGAAAAGTAAATTAATGCAGGGAGTATCCAGGATATTCCAAGTCCCCTGGTTCTTCCCATCAAAAAAAACTACTCACTTTAAAGGCCAAGATGTTGCTTAGGGAACAGTTTCTATGACAGTAAAAGTGCAAGGTCTGTAAGACAGTTTGGAGGGACAAAAGCACATACATGTCAAAGAAATGTGTGCTGTAATTTATGCCATAAAGACTTTATATCATCTTTGGGAATCAGGCCTCCTAGAGGTGATTAAAACCACCACAGTGATGTGGTACTTAAACAAGGGGGTATCAGGAATACCTTGCATACTGGCTGGCAATGATAGCTTGGGAGTTGGCTCTCCCTAGCTCTTTAGAGCAAAACATTGTGGCAGACAGACTTAGCAGAGCCTGTACAGACCCTCATGGGTAGAAGCTCAATACAGTGGTATTCCTGGAACTGATCCAGATGTGGGGTATACCTCAAGTAGATCTGTTTGCCTCCTTTCAAAACAGACAACTAGACAAATTCTGCTGCAGAAATACTTGTAACCAAACCTAGAGAACAGATGCTCTTTCTCCTGATCAGGGATGTTCCTATATGCTTTTCACCCATTTCCAAGGATTCCCAGGGTACTTCTGAAGATTCAGAAAGATTTAACAGAAATCATTGTGGTGACTCCTTTTAGCCCAGTCAAAACTGGTTGTGTCTCCATATGGAATTGACTAAGGGCAACTACCACAAACTTCCTACAGACTGGACCTACTCACAAAGGACAAGGGTAGTTTGATACTTGAATCTATTTGATGTTGGAGTGTAACTGCCTGGATGATTCAATGTTGTTACCTTTTAGACAGCTTTTTCATAAGGATGTGCAGTAGATGCTAATGGAGGCAAGGTCTACTACTAGAAAGTCATATATTGGCAAATGGAAAAATATTTTCCTAATTGGTGCCTTGCTAATAACCAGGATCCTCTCACAGATTCTACACCACTGATACTCAAATACTTGTGGGAGTTCCTATTGTCTATTCTGTACTGTTTCTATAAAGGTACATCCTGTGGCCATTTCAGCTTGTACACCAATAGAGCCTCTTCTTTCTTCATTTGTGGTTAAGCAGTTTTTGAAACAAGTGTACATGAGAACCCCCCACAAAAGGCCAATTTTGTGCTGGAAAAACTAACTTTGTCACCTTTTGAACCTGCTTCTTTAGCTGATTTGAGGGTCATTACTTGGAAAAATGTCTTCATTGCTCTGACATCTGTTAGAAGAATGCCAGAGTTACAGGCATTAAAGGTGGAAAACCCTGTTTGGATTTTGATAGGGTCACTCAGTAGACTAACCCTTAGTTCATGCCTAAGGTTATCTCAGAGTTCACTTTGAATCAAGTCATCATTCTACTTGTTTTTTTTATCCAGACCCAAACAATGAGGGAGAAGATTATTCATATCTTGGATGTGCATAGACAATTCAGGTACTTTCTTGACAGGACAAAGTCCTTCAGGAAACCTGACCAACTGTTTTATTTCCTATTCTGCGATTAACAGGTCAATCATGTCTAACCAGACTATTTCAAGACGGTTGTCCCAGCCATTGTTTTATTTCTTGCACCATTGCAAAACTACTCCAGGTAAGGTTAAGGCCCATTCTACTAGGGCCTTACATTTGATAGCATACTAGAGAGGTGTGGAGTCCAGAAGCACACTGGAGGCAGCACATTGGTCTTTAGTTCATACATTTACAAAGCACTACAAACTGGATACCTTTTCTATGACCACAACAGGCTTTGCAAGAACCATTCTTAAGGGCCTCTTGG
>NC_056743.1:1093823629-1093826129 GCF_019279795.1 Protopterus annectens | reverse complement strand
TCACTAACAGTAAGAGCAGCAGGAAAAAGTTATAGTGGTATGCTGCAATTATATGTAGCGTTTGACATTTCAAATTTCACAGTTATAGGTTTAGGAGTACGACATTGTGGTCTCGAGATACTGAAATTCACAATTTCAGTATTTAGAGATTGTGAAGTGAATCCATAAACGTGTGTGTACATACAAATATATACATATACACATACAGATATATATATATATATATATATATATATATATATATATATATATATATATATATATATATCTATATATATATTTTTTTTTTAATTTATTTTTATTTTATTTATCATTTGTTGACCGGGAAAGTCCGACTAGGTTCCACAGAGCCTGTTTTCAGCGGAGGCCCGGGGAGAAATGCTATAGATGCATGTCTTTGGAAAGTGGGAGGAAAGTGGAGTACCCAGGGGAAACCCACGTGAACACAGGGAGAACATGCAAACTCCAAACAGAAGGCACCCCAGCTGAGAATCGAACCAGAGAACCTCCGCTGCACCACTGCGCCACACACACACACATATATATATATATATATATATATATATATATATATATATATATATATATATATATATATATATATATATATATATATATATATATACATAGTGTGTGTGTGTGTGGGTGTGTGCAGTGGATATAAAAAGTGTACACACCCCTATTAAAATGCTAGGTTCTTGTGATATAAAAGTCCATAATAAATCACTTGAAAACTTTTCCCACCTTTAATGTGACCTATAACCTGTACAATTCAACTGAAAAACGAATCTGTTAGGGGAAAAATATAAAAAATAAAAAAATACAATAAGCTGGTTGCATAAGTGTGCACACCCTTAAACTAATACTTTGAACACTTTTTGATTTAATTACAGCATTCATTCTTCTTTGGTACAGACCTGTCATCAATTAAATACTCTGATTAACCCTAAATAAAGTTCAGCTGTCCTAGTAGGATTTTCCTAATATTTACTCAGTTCCCTGCTACAGCAAAACATGGATCGCAGAGAGAGTACAAAGCATCAAAGGGATCTCATTGCTGAAAGGTATAAATCAAGTGAAGGGTACAAAAATATATCCACACCATTGGGTATACCATGAAACACAGTGAAGACAGTCATCTAACAGTGGAGAAAATATGGGACAACAGTGACATTACAAAGAATTGGATGTCCCTCCAAAATGTATGAAAAGACAAGATGAAAACTGGTCAAGGAGGCTGCCAAGAGACCTACAGCAACACTGAAGGAGCCGCAGGAATTTCTGGCAAGTACTGGTTGTATACTACATGTGACAACAATCTCCTGTATTCTCCATATCTCTGGGCTATGGGGTAGGGTGGCAAGACGGAAGCTTTTTCTTACACCAAAAAACATCCAGGGTCAGCTAAAATTTTCAAAACACATCAAGTCTCCCAAAAGCATGTGGGAAAATATGCTATGGTCTGATGAGACCAAGGTTGAACTTTTTGGCCACAATTCCAAAAAGTACGTTTGGAGCAAAAACAAAACTTCGCATCACCAAAAGAACACCATCCCCACGGTGAAGCATGGTGGTGGCAGTATCATGTTTTGGGGTTGCTTTTTTTCATCTGGAACTGGGGCTTTGGTTGAGGTGGAGGGAATTATGAACAGTTCCAAATACCAGTCACTTTCGGCCCAAAATCTCCAGGCATCTGCTAGAAAGATGAAAAGGAATTTCACCTTTCAACACAACAATGACCCCAAGCATACATCCGAATCGACAAAAGAATAACTTCACCAGTAAAAAAAAATAAAGTTTTGGAATGGCCCAGACAGAGTCCAAACCAAAATCCAATAGGAAATCTGTAGGGTGACCTGAAGAGGGCTGTACAGAAGATATGCACTCGCAATCTGACAGATTTGGAGGGCTTTTGCAAGGAAGAGTGGGCAAATATTGTCAAGTCAAGATGTCCCATGCTGATAGATTCCTACCCAAGAAGACTGAATGCTGTAATTAAATCAAAAGGTGCTTCAACAAAGTATTAGTTTAAGGGTGTGAACACACAACAAAGTATTAGCTTAAGGGTGTGCGCACTTATGAAACCAGCGTGTTGTATGTTTTTTTTTATATTTTCCCCTAACAGATTTGTTTGTTTTTCAATTGAATTGTACAGGCTATAGGTCACATTAAAGGTAGGAAAAGTTTTTAAATGATTTATTGTGGTCTCATTTTTTATATCACAGAAACCTGGCATTTTAACAGGGGTGTGTACACTTTTTATATCCACTGTACGAAAATAAAGGGAAAACAGTTTCTGACTTTGTGGGAATATGGGTGAAATTCTAGTTTAGGCTTATAAGGGCCTCCGAGCCAATAGCCTAGTATTGTCCCATGAAAAACAAAAAAATATATAGATAGATATATAGATATATAGATAGATATATAGATATATGAAGATATATATATATATATATATATATATATATATATATATATATATAGAGCTATAGATAACAAA
>NC_056743.1:1093594845-1093649014 GCF_019279795.1 Protopterus annectens | reverse complement strand
AAGGATTTTTTTTTTTTGGGAAACTGGCCACAAAAGACTTCATGAATTTGCCATGAAACTGCCTGGTGACATGCATTGGCTATTCTGGGACTATGCTAGGCCTTGGATCTTGTGGAATGAGAATGCGAAAGGGACACTGTATCATAAGCAGAGGGATTATTAGAGCTCTGTGGACCCGGGGGTAAGACCACCACAACTGTTATATTACCTTTCATATTTAAGTACACCTTAGGATAATTTTACTATATGAACTTTGATAGCATGAGAAATGTTGCTTAACCGTATATAAAAAGATTTTTTTTAGATTTTACTCATGACTTATCTCAGTTGTCCTTGTAGTTCTTTTACTCTAAACAAATGCACTCTTGAGTACAATAACTATTTCATATATATTTTCTTTATATTCCATATTGATATGCTTTATTTTAATTTATGCAGTATGCATAGGGAATAAGTACTTAAATGTGAAGTTGAATTTCATTCAACTCTCCCTATCGATGGCTTCAGCTTTCTTGACATTCAGCCTCAAGTTACACTTTGATACTAGACAGAGCTGTGAATCCCAAAAGACTTACTAGGAGGTTAATGGCCTCAATGCAAGAGAAGAGCTGTGAATGACAGTACACTAAAAGAACTGTAAATCCCCAGAGACTGTGTAGAGATATAGAAGAAAGGACAACAACAACTTGCTATGTAGATTTTTTCTGTGTCAAAGAACTAAGTGTTGAACAGTCTGATGCCAAAACTGGTGAGACAAATTTGTAAAAAAAAAAATTGTATTCTTTCATCCACACAAAAATTAAATATGTTGTACCCTGAGGAAGCTGAATATCACAGCAATGTCACAGAAGGAAATAATCTGGTGTGTGTGTGTTTTAGTTGTCCTATAAGTACATTAATTTTGTACAAAATAGAAAAAAAATCACCTATGAATACAGTCATCCACAATCCTGTCACTACTCTTCACTACAAATTTAAGACAGTAATGGTTTTCCAGTCTCCCTGCAGCAACTGCATATATTCAGGATAGCTAAACAGTCCAAGTTGCTGAGCTGACCATAACTGCAAATGTACATCATAAGGATCACTGCTGTAAGAAATTATATATGATTTGGAGTTTGTTTTACCAGATAACTTCAACAGACTGATGTCCCTTAGGGTGTGCAACTACATTCTTAATGTGGCCATTACAAGATTAGTGGATAGTTCACTTTAGACCATGCTCCTTACTCATTTTTTTATTTTATTTCCTGAACTAAATGGTTGCTCTTCATCAGTTTTGTAATTTTCTGGCCTTTGTCTTCATATGTGTAAAGTACTTTGTTTTTCTTTTTAACAGAAAAAAATGGTAGAGGTTTTGATATTTTGGACACAAATGATACACTGGCAAAAGTCAAGTGCTGCTGTGGCTGTGTGAGTCCATCAAAGATGCCCACTTGTAGTATTCTTTCGTTTGAAGGAAGATTGTCAAGTAAAGTCTTACTGTGATTCTTTTAATAAGAAAAATGTTAATTGAGAGAAGATAATGTCAGTGTTTGCTTTTCTTCTCCTCGTGCCAATCCCTCTTGTTTCTTTCTAAAAGGCTGAGAAAAAAATTAATTTTTATAAAATAAAACTGCTATAGCTGGTCTGCTTCTTGAACAAAAAAAGTTATGGATCCTGTTGGGTCTTCATGAGTCCAGAAAGTAAGTTAACAATGGGATCCCCTCCCTCATCAAATGTTGGACATAGGATTTTCTACCCACTTCAAGAGATGAAGTCTACTCTTTTCCTCAGCTACCTATGACCCATATTTTCCAATGAGGTTTTTGGGATAGATAACCATTTTGAGGTAAAATGTGATTGCTCTTCAGAGGCTCAATCAAGAGAATATGCTGAATTAGTTGAAAGAACATCTTCCCTAGTTGTCAACTAACAAATATCTGGGTTGGAGATTGTTTCTTAACCAGTTGCAGCTCAGGAAATTACCTCTGTTTTGTCCACATTTTTTATCTCTGAATATAAGTCGTGACCTCTGGGGAGTGGGCACTGCCAGGGCAAATAACAATAAACAAACAGAAGTTTTAAGACAGCAAGTATTTAACATCCAGTTAACCAGTGATTGGGTATTGGAAGGTCAAGCATCAACCCTGGATGTCCTTTGTCTGATTATATAAAAAGAGTATTTTATTCTCTACAAAAGGCTGGTACACCACTCGGGGCTAAACCTGTAAAGAGAAAAAAAAAAAAAGAAGCCACCCTCTTCCTCTATTTTTCAAATTAATAAGAGAAGGATGACATTTGGGAATGTCACAGATGAAAATGATAGGTGTTCTCTGTTCTTGAGTCTCACCCCTTTCCATGAATATATGTTTAAGAGAAATGCTTCACCTTATGAAAAAAAATTAAGTGCTCCATCAGAAAATTGACAATGCAAAAGGGTATACAGAGCCGTGTTTATCTCCTGAAAATGAGCAGCCAGAGCTTTTAGCAGTCGTGCCATCCCAGATTTTTAAGCACCAGGTCCTAAAGCATCATGGCAATTTTATCAGTCCTAGAAAAGCATGGCTATTTGCATAAAAGCAACATTGCAGATCCTGCTACTAAAGAGATGAACACATAATAAAGGTCACGCATCAGACCAGTTCTAAGAATTTTATCAGCCAGGAAAAAGGCCAGAGTTTTAGATAGGTTAAGGAAAAAAAGGAGTTTACACCTCTGCCACAATGGTATCATGATGGATAAACAAGCCATTAGTTACAAAGATTGTAAGGCACAGTATCAGTCAGAAATGTTGGAAAGGAAGCATCACCTGATCAAGGAGATTGATAATATGCCATTACAAGACAATACAACAAAACTTACTCCTGCATTAGCTAAGGTAGGCTGTTTTATACTAAAGTATGGATTTAACAGTACCAATGGCTTCCAAGTCAGTTGTATACTTAAAATAATCAAACTTTATATGCACTTTATAGAGGATGTGAAAGCATAGCTACTGATAATTCTTCGGGCAAATCTTTTCCTTTTCGTCTTTCCATCCCAGAAAATTTTTTCAGCAACTTGAGGAGAAAGACAAAACATCAAGCTGATGTCCCATACTGCTGTTTGGAGATAATGCTATACTTCCCATCCAGGAACTTGATCTTTATCTTAAAGAAATCAATAATTATTTAACACACTTCGCTTTGCTTACAAAAGGAAAATCCCCTATAGAAAGAAATGATAACATGAGGATCTCCCACAAGACAGGCCCTTTACAGCTCCTCAGTGAGTATCATTATGATCAACATTTCATCCCTGCCATTCTTACTCAAAGGAGGAGGGAGATCTTGTCACTTTTCACAGCAATGGAATCAGGCAGCCATAAGTCAGTGGGTAAAAGGTTGAGTCAAAAGTATATGCCACAGAGCTTATTTTTCTCTCCTCTTGATTTCTAACATCAAGATTATTTGAATGCTATTTGAATACAAGTGTTTTATATTACATGGATGTATATAGTAGTATGAACAGTTTTTAAAAAAAAAAAAAAAAAAAAAAAAAAAAGGTTTATTTTAGTTTATATGATGCTGTTTTACCAAATGTGTAGTCTTGTCTTGCTAGATAATTGAATTGAAAACTGTTAACTTCAGTTAAATATAAGGGCGGCCATGGTGGTGCAGTGGTTAGCATTGCCGCCTCACAGCAAGAGGTTCTCCGGTTCGATCCTCGGCTGGGGTGCCTTCTGTGCGGAGTCTGCATGTCCTCCCTGTGGTCGCGTGGGTTTCCTCCGGGTGCTCCGGTTTCCTCCCACATCCCAAAGACATGCTGCAGGTGGATTGGACACTCTAAATTGGCCCTAGGTGTGCGTGTGAGTGTGCCTTCTGTGGAAGGTTGGGCGCCGGGCTGGCAACTCGACACCATAAAACTCCACTGCCATTCATCAATGGACAAGGTGATCCGCTGTGGCGACCCCTAACCGGGAAAAAGCCGAAAGAAGAAGAAGAAGAAGAACTTCAGTTAAATATAACTAGTATTAAATTGATAAGGTGGTAGCTGACGTACTGCTGCTTAGGGTAGGGGGTTAACTTGAGTGGTAAATACTACTCTAAGTTGGAGTTTATAACTCCAGGCTGGATGCAAGGTTTAATCCTTACATTATTTTCACTTGTTCATTGTTATTTGTATATAATTTTGACATCCACAATATATTTTGTACATTCATTGTCACTACAAACAAAATTGAATCCTATACGAAATCCCATAAGAGATTCAATAAATACAGCTATATTTAAAGGTACACCTAAAGAAGGAGATGTAACATTACTTATCTTATTTGTTATTTTGATCATAAGATTCTTAAGTTTTAAAAATGCTAAATGACATCTTTAAAAGGAATTTCTTTAAACATTAATGGATTGAATAATCCATGTAAAAGGGCAAGCCTAATAAGATACATTAATTTACATAAGGCCAACTTAGTCTTCCTACAAGAAACCCATCTCTTGAAAAAAGATATTGATAAACTAGCCACAAACAAATATACAGTATTGGTTAGTTCAGAGCACACTCAGAAGAAAAGAGGAGTGGCTATTTTATGGAATAAAAGTATGCCCATTCCTAAAACCATTAAGTCTTATCAGGATGACAAAGGAATGTTTTGTATGGTTACAATACAAATTAATGGGAAGACTTACACTTTAATTAATGTATATTGGATACCTGGAATTGGTATTAATACAGTGAAACATCATCTTGATAAGATCATATCATTCTCTATAGGAGATATTATTTTAGCCGGTGACTTTAATTGTATACTACATGAAAGTGATACTACCACTATAGGAAAGAGAAGAATTACATCTAATGCAAAACATTTAAAGGATTTTGCTAATTCTTATCATTTGAATGATATTAATAATCAGATAGATTCAAAATCATTACCATACACCTTTTTTTCTAACAGATACAAAACTTATTCAAAAATAGATAGGGTCTTTATTTCTAACCAGAAGGTAACCGATTTAATTAATTCCAAAATCATTTCATGTCCTATATCTGATCATAATTCAATTGTTTTTGAATTCATGACAAAAAATACTCATAATGTTCAGATCAAAAGGATACCAGCATACTTAACTTAACTAAAAGACTATAAAGAATATATACTTTCAGAAGTAAAACATTTTTTAGACATAAATAACACTCCTGAAGTCTCCATTGTTTATGTTTGGGATGCCTTAAAATCATATCTATATGGACAAAGTATCAGATGGTATAATAATAAAAGGAAATCTTGGGATAAGGAATTGTTAGATATTCAAAGTAAATTAGACTCATAAACATAATAATAAAGAAAATATTATGGACAAGAAAGTTATTGAAGAAATAAACAAACTAAATGAGAAATACAAAGAAATTTTAACTCAAAGTTAAAATAACTTTAGAAATACAAGTTTTGTCTTATTCAATAAGCCCCAAATACTTACATAGACTTAAAAATAAAACAAAAAGGTTGAATAAACAAAACCATATCAAATAAATCTTTCTCTAAGGAAAAAGAAGAATGTTTCTAGTATACCAGAAATACTAGATGAATTTAGAAATCACTTTCACAAAATTACCCATAATAATATTAACATGGAACCTAAAGATAAAATAAAGGAGTTTATAACCACAAATATGAATAAAAAGCTTAATAAACAACAGATTAAACTATTGGACAAGAGTATTTCATATACAGAAGTTATTACACAAATAAATAAGCTTAAATCAAACAAAGCACCGGGTAATGATGGTATTATACCAGAGATATATAAAATCCTTTCTAAAAATACATATTCATTAATACATAAGGTTTTTATTTTGGCCCAAACTGAGTTAATAACCCCCCCCATCTTGGCAATATACACTTATTTCGCCAATTTTAAAACCTAATAAAGATCCAACTAGATGTTCTTCATATCGGCCCATCTCATTACTTAATGTTGATATCTTTGCTGATAGATTGAAGACAATCATTCCCGGCATTATAGATATAGATCAGACAGGCTTCATTGTAAATAGAAATACTTTTGATAATATAAGAAGAACTTTAACATTAATAGATTTTGCAAATAGGAAAAAGAAAGATTTAACACTTATTAGTCTTGATATAAGTTTAGCATTTGATTCAGTAAGTTGGGACTATCTGTTTACCTTAATGAAGTGCACAAACTTCTCGGATGCATTTGTAAATCTAATTGAACATTTATACAAAGGAACGTTGGCTTATATTAAGGTAGGAACATATGTTTCACAAAAAATACCCATTCTTAAAGGTACAAAACAAGGATGTCCACTTTCTCCACTATTATTCACTTTAGTAATGGAGCCTTGGGCTAATTTGATCAGAAACAGTACTGACATAGAGGGTTTTGAAATAGATGAAAATACAACATCCAAAATTCAACTTTTTGCAGATGATGTTCTAATTACATCAGCAGGATCTAATTCTTCTATACAGTCTCTATTTGATAACATGATGAATTTTAAATGTATTTCTGGTTTAATATTCAATGAAGAAAAAACTAAAATACTACCTATATATACACGAAAAAATATTCTCATTAGTGATTTTACTAAATATGTACCCAATTCAGGTCAGATAACTTATTTAGGTATAATACTATCTAAAGATATTAAATCTATTATATATAATAATTATAATACCTGTTTTCTTAATATACAAAATCTTTTTAATACCTGGAATAATATGTTTTTTTACTATGGAGGAGAGACTTACAATTATTAAAATGATAATATTCCCCAAGATTTTATACTTAATACAATCAATAATACTTCCACATACAAAAATAATTATCAAGAAACTGAACACACTAATGTTAAATTTCTTATGGGCACCTAATAGACCTAGGATTGCATTAAAGAAACATACTAATAGCTGGTCTCAAGGGGGTATTTCTTTTCCAGACTTTAATTTATATACTATCTCTTCTATTGTAAAAGTTATTACTTTATTAATAGATCAGTTATATGTCACAAAATGGAAAGATTATTGGGAGCTAATTAGTATACACTTCATGAAAATCTCCTTAACACATAAAAATATGATTGTAAATAACTCCATGTTATGGTTACTAAAGGAATTTTGTACTTCACCTATTACACCTAAACATATGGTTTGTTACCCATTAAATATTATTATTAGTTATTGTAACTTTATATTCATGCACCCTAAGTATAGGGAATGTAATTTTATTGTATTTCCTATAATGTATACTCAGGGTATGCTTTTGTCATCTACTTCTGAAGGAACTCATTTAGCTATAGATAATGATCTAAAGTACTGGTATCAGTTGATATCTGATAAAGTTAAAAATCTAGATTTCTTAAAACAAGAATTTGATCTAAGAGAAACTTGCTGGTTAGAGGTTCAGACCTTTAGACAACATCTCATTAATAAAATAGATTTAATGTCTATAACTGTTAAAGAATCTATTCCAACACTGATTGATTACTTGATATTAAATTTACAACATCAAGTTTCTGATAAAGGTAAACTTTCATACATACATAGTTATCAGACAAGAAACTTTTTAAAGTGTAGATTCATACTGGAATTATTTCACTTCTATTAATGGGGACCCACCAAATCAACAAGATAAACAATATATATTGGAATCTGCTTATAGAACTACGTCTTCCATTGTCTGGAGACTTTATACATGGAAATTTTTACATAGATCTTTTTATACACCTTTGATGATGAATAAAATAAATAATAAAGATAATCTATGTAAGAGATGTAATGTAGAAATTAATGCTGACTGGGCTCATATGTTTTATGACTGTATAAAATTGAAAGAATACTGGAAGTCAATTAATGAATTTTGCAGGCTCTTTTACAGATAATTTCATTATTTCTAAATCTCTTATATTATTCAACACACCTGTACCTCAAAGTGTTAAAAAGGTTAAGCTTCCCTTGTTATGGTCTATTCTAGCAGTGGCTAGGAAAATAATAACTAGAAATTGATTTCAGATACACCTCCTTCGCTCAATGAATTTAAAAATGTTATGAATATAGTGTGCCATATGGAAATAAACACAATTAGGACTAGAACAAATAGAAAACATCTTATTTTATTGTATGGGATAATTTACAAAATTTGTTAAAAAAAATTTAATTTCAATAGCATGGTATTTTAGTTTAATTAATTGATCTGATTGTAGTGGATGTCTTTGCAAATACTTTAGTTGTTTTGTTGAATATTATAATAATACCTATTTTTAATTACTTGTATAAAATTGTTATGATATTTCTCTTATATGTTAAAACAATAAACCTGTTTTGAAAAAAAAAAAGAAATTGCTTGTAAAAAAAAAAAAAAAAAAAAAAGTATATGCCACAAAGATTTTATGCCACTCCAGTTTTGGACCTCATCCCTTCTACCTCAAAGCATAGTTAGCCTGCTCCAGTTCAAAAATCTACTTAAAATTTTGGCACTGCAGTCAGTTCCAGAAATTGAAATAGAAGCATGATTTTATTCAATGATGGCAAACTTGACATGTGTGTCAAAGGTGACATGCCATAACATTTTGAGTGACACACCAGCGTTCACCACAGTGGTATAGCTAGTGGGGGCGAAAGGGACGGTCTGCCCCAGCCGGCACTCTATAAGCTGCTTTTTTTCCTTCTGAGAAGCTGTTTTTTTTTTTTTTTTTTGTTAAGCTTGGCGGTTAGTCAGGTGCTGCTATGGTGGCTTTCCATTTGGCTAAGTTGCACACCATGATGCATGCAGCAGCAACAGGCCAGCGGGAAGCCCTTTAATGGTCATGCAATCTGACACCTAGATGTGGAACAGTGTGAGAAAATAGTAGCGGGAATCCCGGGCTGAAAAGACAAATATAAGGGACAGGTACTTAAGTAATTGATTTATTTTAATAAACATAGGAGTGCATAGAAAGATAGACATTTTACGGAAGGGGTCGCTTGGGTGAATGTTTCATTTTGGTGCTTATACTCATACTAGGAATGTTACTGAAGGGGTTGCTTGGGCAGATGTTTTATTTTGGTGCTTGTGCATACTGTACCTGGACATTTTACTGAAGGGGTCTTTTTGGGAAATGTTTCATTTTGGTGCTTGTATGTACTTGGACATACTAATGAAGATGCTTCCTGGGGAAATAATTTATGTATCAGGGAAGTGCTTGCGCATACATGGTCAGACTGCTAAAGTGACCACTGGGCAAATTTATTCTCATTTTAGTGCTTGTGCATACACAATACAAACTAATGAAGGGGTTACTGGGGAAAATAATTCATTAGTCTGTCAGGGAAATGCTTTTGAATAATTGGACAAACAAGTTTGTGGATTGCCACTCCAGTATCAAAGGTGAGGCATCACTTTTAACAATGGATGTGAGTACCGTCCTTTTCACTTTTTGTATGAATATGATGATTGTTTTATTTTGTGATGGGGAATAGCACAAACAGTAAGCCCCAGGAGACAAACTCTACCTACACCACTGGTTCACCAACACTCAAATTACCAAAGAAACTGAACACAAATACAGGAAATATGTGACCTTGCACTTATCTATTACAACTCAGCAACAAAATAGTCATTAATTGATGTTAATGAAATAAAATGTATTTTTTTTGTTCAATTCAAAATTATTAAAAGTAGGGTAATTTTTGGTGCACAATTTTAAGCCAGTTAGTGCATATATCATTTTCTCTATTGTAAGTCACTGATTTTCTTTTACTTTTATAATACATAGCAGTACACATGATTGGACTGTATTTCTTTTAAAAAAATGAATATGTAAAGAATTTTCTCTTGTTTGGGGGGAGGGTGGCAGGGTGACACGCTGGCAGAGTCAAGATAGGCATTTTCCAAATTTTTGACAAGCCGTGCCCCAAAGGTTAGACATCACTAATTTTAATTCAAGGCATTTTCCAGTCCCCAAGGAAGAAAATGGAGACCCCCACATTACATTTGTTAAATCCTAATCAAATTTATAAAAACAAAGAAACTTGAGATTTTGACTTTGCACTTTCTTAACACTTCTGCAAGAGACATCCATTGTGGCTGTAGATATGTAGGATTTTGTTGTTTAGTCATTTAGTGGAGCCCAACTCTTCATTAGCTCTACAATTTTAGTACACCAGGCCTAGGATACAGGCTAAAGGAGCATACCTGTAAGTTTCCATTTGTAAAAGTCATAGGGAGTTGCTTATGATTTATTTGAGTAGGAACCATTTTGGTTTACTGTCTTGCTTTTGGGGCCTTTCTGCTGTAATAAGAGGCTATGAGGTATCTAGGCTCAGTATTTGTACATCAGCGATTATGGAAAATCCAGACATGATTCATAATAAATCCTCAAGGTATGTATTTCTGAAAAAGAAGTTATGTACTTAGCATTACGATGTGATGTTATCCATGTCATTCATCACCATCGGGTCTAGGATCAGGTATCGGATCCGCACTGGCAATCTACAACAGATGGAGCCAAGGCTTTAGCTCCCTCTCTCCCATAATGCCTTGCTGTTGTTTAACCCCTAGATCTCGTTTGCCATTATTCAATGCATACTTGATTCCTCTGCTCTTGCTGCAGATAAGTGTTACTTTCTACTTTTTGGCTGTATCTAGTAAATCTAGTGGGTTTAACTATTTAACAATTTGTTTCTTTGTACAGTAGTTTCCTCCCCTCCCTTAGTTTAGCTATTTAGTGAGTTTGTTGCTTTTTGTAGTTTTTGGAGCCCTTTTTTCCCCTTAGCCATTAGGGCTTTGGCAGTTTTTTCTGTAGTTGTAGTGTGTGTTTAGTCTCTCTTATGGCTGATAAGCCCTCAGGTTTTAAAATGTACTCCTCATGTGGTCAGAAGATGGCCAATTCTGACTCCATGAGGAGTGCTTGTATTGTTTGGGCACTCCACACCTGGAGGCTGAATGCGACACTTGTGCCACATTTATCCCCAGGGCCTTAGCAGAGCACTACAATCAGCTCCTTTTAAAAGGTCTAGCTCATGGGCAACCTTTGTTTCCCCTTTGAAGGCTTCCTCTGTGGATCCAAAGAGGAAGATCCCTTCTTTACCTTTGGCTCCATCCAAGAAGCCATGACTGTTGGATCCTAGGTCCCCAGATCTGTCCCTTCTCAGATCTGAGGTCTTTGGATCTGAGAGCCACAGAGTCATCTACCAGATCCAGGGCTTCTTCAGATCAGAGGCCCTTGGATCTGACCAGCTTCAGATCTGACCAGTTCATTGGATCCAATTGCTGTGTCTGGTTGGCTATCAGATCCTTCAGAATCGTAGGATCCAATTATAGTTCTTGAGGAGGTAGCTTTTCCTACCTCTAGACAGGTAGTTCAGTTGGTTCCGAAGCCTCAGAGTCAAACCCTGGAACACTGCCGCAAGTTGTTAGGGTCTCCTACTAAGTCTACTCATGCCTCTTCCTCCAGGAATCTGTTAGCCTCCAACATGGATAGGATGATTAGCTTCCTCAAGGCCCAAATAGAGTTGGGGCTCCTGGCTTTTCTTGCCCATCTGGCCAGGAGGGCTTTGCCCCCCCAGTTAGTCATTCTGCTCTTCAATCCCCGATGGCATTGGAATCTCAGGACCCAGACATCAGCGGTCAGATCCTGGCGAGGCAGGGTATTCCCCTTTTCTCAACCAAGTCAGGGTCCCTGGCTTGCTCTGTTCCTCCACCCTTGGACTAGAGTGAGTCCCATGCCAGAGTGGTTGATCCTGGCTCTGCAAGGGCACGATAGGGTACTGTTTTTTGGATTGGTCCCTTCCCCTTGGTGCCTCAGCCTTTGATAGCTCCAGACCAATATCGTCTGGGGGTTGTAGTAATGTTTCCAGGCTTGTTCCTCCTCTCTGGGGGACTTCTCACTCTGAGATTGGGGACATGACAGCTTCCAGCCCCCCTGCTTTCTGGGTGGTAGAGAGGACCTTCTTCAGGACAGGGGTTTCATCTACCACTTCTCCAGGTTCATCCCTGCCTGTCTGTAGTTTGGCTGGTGAGGCCTGCCATCCTTTCCAGGGTCAACTCTCCCATTTGGGCCTTCAAGGGGTTTCTTCCCCTGATGGAGTCCCTACTTCTTCCATGTCCTCCCCCAGAGCACCCCATGGAGGAGGTACATCATAAGAGAAAGTGCAAGAAGCAATTGGACTCCTCTTTGGATTCCCTCATTTAGGACATGGGCCTCAATGAAGAAGATGGGTGCCCCTGATTTCTGCCATACAATATCTCTTTTGCGGACATCCTTGAAATCTTGAAACAGAAGGGTGGATGGTCTCCCCGACCCCCATCTTCAGAAGAGTCTGTGTTTTTGAAGGCTTTTGGGATGGGCCTGTCTGCTTCTTTGGTGTCCCACCTGCTGATGAGTTAGTAGGTTTGATTGCCAGCAGGACCTGTAAGGAAACCGACACTGTGGAGCCAGTCCCAAGGAGAGTAGAGACATTTCTCAGCCCTCCTGCAGACCATCCTTTCTGGAGCAAAGGAGTTCTGGTCGATGCCATTGTGGTTGCTGCTCTCACCAAGAAGAAGCTGGCAGAGCAGAGCTCCACAGTCCATCCCCCGAACAGGGAGTCCCAGGCAATAGACCATCTTGGGAAGTGTGTGTACACCTCAGCTACCTTTGAACTGAGGAGAGTTGATTATTTGGCACACTTTACCCACCTCCAAGGGATTTGGCCCAAGAGCTTTCCACTTCCTTTACAGAGTTATTTCTGGCAGAGAACTTTAAAAAGGTGTCTCCCAAGCTCTCTACTCTGACATCTCTTGCAAACTCCTCGATGAGGCTAATTTCCATTGCTACAGAATCTACCTCTCGAGCAGCAGGTACCGGCATCACTATGAGGTGTCATGCTTGGTTACGTTTATGTCGGTTTGCAGAACCCTTCAAAGCATCCTTTACCAAAGGTCCCTTTGGTTTTACCCTTTTTGGATTTTCCGTGAAGGACACCTTGACCGGCAGCAAGCAGGAAGGGAAGATTTTGTCTGCAGTCAGAATCAAGCTTTCTCCTCCTCTGAGGTCCTTCTTTAACTCATTCACTCCAATGGAGCTCAGGAAGTTTGCACTGTAACTTCCAATGGGTGGAGCCTTAGCCTTTTGATGGAATGAAATTATGTCCTCACATTTCAAACAAGTGTTCATATCCCTAGAATCGTGTTATGAAAAAAGTATAAATGGCAAACACTTCAGCACAAACTATTTTTATAGTGGTAGTAGTCTTTAGATTCTAGGTCTTAAAATGAATTTCATAAGTCACAGTAAACACAGTAATTATTACATTTGTAATATTTTGTAAACAACGTAGAATATCTCTGCAACCACTCAAGTTACATACATACTGTCAGTAGCATTTTATTCATCTAGCTGAGAGCTTTCATATGAGGCTAAGGAGTTCTGTCTGTTACTTGGTTGTTGAGATATTTAGAAAAATATGAAAATTGTATCTATATAAATTTAATATCATGAAAACAATAGTTAATATTTCTTTACCTGCACTAGACAGAGGCCAAATATTAATGCAGTTGTTTGCCATTGTGTAAGTTTTAAGATGAAATCTTTTAAATATTTTAAAATCTTTTAAAATCTTGGACCCTTCTTCCAGAGGTAGGGGGGAGAGGCCTCAATGGCTGACACCACCCTAGAGGCAGGGGGAGTCTGCAAAATCAGGGCTCCAGGGAACCCTTCTGTGAGCATCCCTATTAGCTCTCCTAAGGCATTGTCTAGCTGCTCTGCTCTGGAGGCAGTCTGGGGTCACATTTCCCTGTACCCACTAGCCTGGACAAATATTACCTCTGATCAGTGGGTGTTAAACATCATTTCCAGGGGTATTTCATTCCCTTTTCAGAATTCCCTCCCATAAGAAGTTACCTCCATGACATTCACCCCAGTCAGAGGGAGTTGGCCTTCAAAGAAGTTCAACAACAACTTGAAAAAAGCCTTCCAAGAGGTCCCAGCAGGAAAAAGAGGATTCAGTATTTATTCTTGCTTCTTTTTAGTGCCAAAAAAGATGGGGGACCTGCATCCTATTTTGGATCTCAGTGAGCTCAATCTCTGTCAAAAAGTCCAAATTCCAGATGATCACTGCTCAGTTTATTCTGCCTCTTACACAAGGACATTTGGATGTGCTCAGTAGATCTCCAGGATGCCTACTATCACATCAAGATAGACAGGCATTCCAGGAGACATCTTCATTTCTAGTTAGGAGCCAATCATAACCAGATCATAGCCCTTCCCTTAAGTCTCACCACAGCCCCCTGGGTGTTTACCAATGTATGGCAGTGGTAGTGGCTCACCTGCAGCTGCAGGGGTTTCAGGTCTTTCCATACCTCGACAATTGACTCTTCATGGCAGCTTTGAGGCGTCAACTGCATTTGGGGATTACAGTCAGCCTTTCGAAATCCAATCTGGTCTGCACACACAACAGTTGGAGTTTGTAGGAGTACTGTTAGACTCCTCCTCAGATTGCAGCTTTACTTCTACGCTGGGTTATGTTGATCCAGGAACAGTTCACGCAGATCTTTGACCTGTCACTACCTTAGGTCCACTTGATTCTTTCAGCCCTTGGATCCATGGCCTCGGCCATTCATGTCATTTCCCAGGCAATGATTAGGGCAGACCCTTTTCACTCCCTCCACCCACGGCCAGGTGTTGCAGTGGAATTTAGCGGTTCAATGGTTGATGCATTCTCAACCCATCTCCATGCTCATAAAGCTGACGCCTGTGTGCGTGTGCAGACAACACCTTCTTTGGTGGCTTCAATCTCAGGATCTCATTCTAGGGAGGCCCTTTTCACTCCCTCTGCCCAAGGCAACCGTGACCATGGATGCTTCCCTGTTGGGTGGGTGGGGGGGGGGGGCATTTCCAGGGGAAGACTGTCCAAGGTGCATGTTCCGTTATAGAGACCAAGTTGAACATAAATGTCCTAGAGATGAGACAGGTTCTTCTATCATTGCAAGCTTTTCAGGACTGCCTCCCCTGGGGGATGATTGCAATTTAGACAGATAACATGACTGTGATCTGGTATGTCAACAAACAGGGGTGAACATGATCTTACCCATTATGCAGAGAGGCCATGAGAGTGTGGAAATGGGTGATGTCTTCCGAGCACTTCCTTCTTGCAATGCATATACCTGGGGATTCCAATGTGTTGGCTGACAAACTCAGTAGATCCATCTTGAGTCCTCACGAGTGGTCCCTAAATTCCACAATGGCAAAGCAGATTTTCATCTGCTGGGGTCAACCTCACTGATCGCTGTGCCTCCTCAGCCAACTACAAATGCAGCAGGTACTTCACCCTGATCCCCCCTCTGGAGGAGTCACCAATGGGTTCTGTAGTCCACAATTGGCCTCTGGGTCTCCTGTATGCCTGTCCTCCTATTTTTCTAATTCCCAAGGTTCTGCAGAAAGCACATCACCTGAGAACATCCCTTATCCTCATTACCTCTTTATGTCCTCTTCAATTGTAGATCCCCTTCATCGGATCTCATCTGAAGTATCCCCCCTGAGTAATGGATCCTCAAAAGGATCTGATCTCCCACCCTTCGGGATTTCCTCTCCCAAATCTTTGTACCAATCATCTAACCGCAAAGTTTCTCCAATTCCA
Organism: Protopterus annectens; assembly: GCF_019279795.1. Classification (NCBI taxonomy): domain Eukaryota; kingdom Metazoa; phylum Chordata; order Ceratodontiformes; family Protopteridae; genus Protopterus; species Protopterus annectens. Next base: position 1,093,633,428 of record NC_056743.1, on the reverse strand, counting down.
GTGATTTTGAAACAGTCCAGGCTAACATCACCCATCAGCCATATTATTCTAGCCTCCCAGAAACCTTCCACCAGAAAGGTTTACTGCAAGTGGAAAGGGTATTCCATCTGGGCCAAGAGAAGGAATCTGGATCCCTTCTTTGCTTCTGTTTCTGATATCCTTTTGTTTATCTTCCCTTTTCCAAGTGGGAGCTAGTACCTCTATGATCAAGCTTCAGTTGGTGGTGATTTTTAATTTTTGAGAACAGCGAGCCTACTTTTCCATCTAGTCTTTGCAAAGCATTCATGAAGGGGGGTCTTCCTGCTTAGACCACTGATTAAGGATCCCTCGCCTCCTTGCGACCTTACTTTAGTTTTGCAATCTCTGACTAGGAATCCCTTTGAGACTGCTAGTTACTGCAATCTCAAATTCTTGCATTGGAAAATGGCCTTCCTGGTTGCTATAACTTCTGCTAGGAGGTTTTCTGAACTGCAAGCTCTTTCTATTGCCCCCTCCTTGCATGATTTTTCACAAGGACAGAGTTTCTCTCAAGACAAATCCCTCCTCCTTGCCCAAGGTTGCTTCTGAATCTAATCTAAACCAGTGTACTCCGCTACCAGTGTTCTTTTCTAATTATTCCAACAAAGGGGAGTACATTGGATGTGCACAAACAATTACAGTTCTGCCTACATAGGACCAAAGGATTTTGCAAGTCAGAGCAGCTCTTTGTGGCCTTTTCCCCAAACAGACGTGGTCTCCCAGTTTCTAAGGCCACTTTCTCTAAATGGATCTCTAGCTGCATCTCCACAGTCTATGACAATAGGCATCTTGAGGTTCCAGGAAGAATTGGGGCTCATTCTACGAGGTCCGTGGCTACTTCCTCAGTCTTTTTGGCCATACTTTCTATTGATGACATTTGTGGGGCCACCACTTGGTCTAATCCTTACACCTTTATATCTCATTACAAGCTGGATTTGATTTCTAAGAGCAGGGCTTCCTTTGGGTCCACAGTGCTCTGGCATGTCCTTCCTTGATGCCTCCCAGGATAATTGGTGGATGGGGCCTCTGACCCTATGGCTATGAATGACATGGATAACATCAAATAAAGAATTATGTACTTACCATAACTTGACATCTGTGTTATCATGTGTCCTTATTCATCATCTTTCCCTACTGCCATCCCTATACCTTGTTGGATCTGGGAGGAAGTTGGAGTTTTTTCCTTGGGTCCCGGACTCTTTCTTCCCAGTTTTGCAGGAGTACCCTTTAGGGATATGTTAGTAAATCTGGGGGTTAGATGACAGCAGGACATTATAGGAGAAGGAGGAGATAGAGCCTTGGATCAATCTGTTGTATGTTGCCAGCTCGGATCCTAGACCCTATGGTGATGAATAATGACACAGGATAACACAAATGCCAAGTTATGGTAGGTACATAACTCTGTTTCCATCTGTGTTGTCTGTCTTAATTCTTTTCTCATAAATGGTTCATATCCAATCCGTTAGATCCAACTCGACCAATGCTACAGCTTGCAGCCACCAGATCTCTCGAGTTTCTCCCTTACCCATAATGCACCTTGCCAATACCTCTAAACTTGTTTGCTGGTATAAAGTGTAAAAGGACAGAGAAATATGGGAAGCCATATCTGAAGTCATATAAACATGTACATGTACCCATTCAGAGACAATGTAATTGCTCATTCTTCCAGAAGTCATGTTTGGGGGTAGGTGTGAGGGGATGTGAGGAAAAATGAAGATTGACAACACAGATGGAACTTTATAGTAAGTACAGAACTTCATTATCTGATGTCAATCTTCATTCTATCCTCACAAATGGGAGAGCATCTCTAGCTACTTGAATCCAGGGTGGACTCAAGGAAGGATATTCCTGCACACCATAAAACCAAATGATGCTCTACTACTGGAGACCAGATCCAATTTGTATTGAGTAATAAAAGATGTGAAGACTAAGTTGCTGCTGCATACATATCATCCATAGACATTCTAGATTGGAAAACTGTGGAAGTAGCCACATATCTAGTGGAATGTGCTTTCAAAGGATGTGTAAGAGGAATGTCCAATTTATTATAGACAAAGGAGTTGCAGTTTAACAACTTTGATAGAGACATTTTAGAAACCAATTTTGGTCCATAAAAGGAAACAGTTGCTTTGCCTTCCTGATTATTTCTGTTCTATGCAAATAGAAATGCAACTGTCTGTGAACATCCAGTAAATGGAAAATGTATTGTCCTTTGTTGGCAAATTTGGGAAAAAATACTGGCAGATTGATAAAACTATTTATTTGGGATTCTGACACCACCTTTGAAAGAACGGATGGGTTGGTATGCAAGTTCAGCCTGTCCTTATGGAAAACCAAGTATGGAGGTTTAGAAGATAATGCTTGAATCACAGAAATTCTTATGGAAATAATGGCAACCAAGAAAATTCTTCCATGAAAGATATTTAAAGTCACGTGTAGCTGCTGGTTCAAATGGAGGTTGTGTTAGAGACTGCAACATCAAATTCAGGTCCTATGGAAGAGTAGGGTCTTTAAAAGTAGGCTTTAGGAGGAGTGCCTCTTTCAAGAAGGCCTTGCTCAATTTGTAAGAAGCAATGGGTGCACCAGTCAACCCTGTATGGTAATTTGAAATTGCTGCCAACTATACCCTAATGGTTGAGGTACTAGCACTGTTCTGAAAAAGGTGAGCAAGAAAATCTAAGATGTGATAGAGGATGAAAAGGGGTCAGGTTTGTTACTGAGCCCAAATGGCAAACCTTTTCCATTTACTTGAACACATTTTCCTTTGTAAGGGTTTATGGGAAGATGCTAGTATACGTCGGACAGTTGATGAGAGCATAGATTGTCTGGCTACTAAGGGAACTGGAGAAACCAAGAGGTCAGCTTGAGGTTTGGTATATCTGGGTGTGACATGCCCATTGGGTAAGACAGGAGGTCTAGAGTCAGATCTAGGTTCCATGGTGGCTGTACCAGGTGAGGCCATAGGAAAGGAAACTGAATTTGTCAAGGCCAGTAGGGGGCAATGAGGATCACTGTGCTCTTCAACCTGGTAGCTTTCTGCAAAAATTTTGTAATCAGTGGGGTTGGTGGGAATGCATAAAGGAGATTTGGAAGCCAGTTGTGAAGTACAACATTTCTGTGACTGTCCCTGTGGGGGAATCAGGGCAAAGGAGTTGCTGAACTTGTTTAGGTTGGAGGCAAAAAGATTGCAGCATGGCTGGCCCCATCGATGAAAAAATCTTGTCCACCATCTTCTCGTTGAGGGACCACTCATAGAAGTAGAATGCACCTGCTCAGTTTGTCCTCAATCATGTTGGCTCTCCCTGGAATGTGTGTTGCTAAAAGAAAGTGTTCTGAAGAGATCACCCACTGCCAGACTGCTTCTCGACACAGTGGGTATGATCTGGTTACCCCTGTTTATTGATACAGCAGATGACTTGTATGTCGTCTGTCTGAATTGCAGTCATCACAAGGTGATCTCCAAATGTAGCCAAAAAATATAGTCCACAGGATAATAATGAAGGTTTAGTCACTGATACCAAATGATCCTTTGGTATTAGTGAATAAACCTTCATTATTATCATCTGGACTATATTTTTGGCTACATTTGGAGATCACTTTGTGAGGACTGTTTTTTGGGATTACCTTCATTGGTGCTATGTGATAAGCTGGAGGTGGCGTGATTCTTGGTTTTGTTTTTTCTCCAGTTTCCTCTCCACAGTTGAATTGCAGTCATCCCAGAGGGAAGAACATCTTGAAGTGCTCAAAATGCTAAGAGCACAGCTCTCATCTCTAGGAAATTTATGTGCAAAGTGGCCACTTTGGGGGACCAAGTACCCTGGACTGTCTTCCCCAGGTAATGTCCCCCCACCCTATCTGGGAAGCATCCATGGTCACTATGGCCTTGGGCTGTTGGGAATGAATGGATGGCCATGGAACAGTTGAGCAGACTGGATCCACCAATATCGATCTTTTCTGCAAGTGTTGGTAATTTTTATCTGATACATTCACTGATGGAAGATTGACCATTGAGTAGCCAACATCCACTGTAAGTTCCACATGTAAAACCTGGTGAGCGGAACTAAGGTTATTGCTACAGCCATGAGGCCTAGAGTTCAGAGGACTGTACAGGCCAAGATTGATGTGTTGTCTACAACCTTCTTGACCAGTGACCTTATAGTTAAAACTTGGCATGGTGGAAGGGAAGCAATGGCCATCTTTGTGTTGAGCAGTGCTCCAATAAAAGCCATTGTCTGAGTTGGTTGAATTTGTAATTTGTTGTAGTTTTTGGTTATTCCTAGGAGAGCACAGCTGTGGAGAACCTAATCTATTGACTGTGAGTTGATGCCTGGTCACGGTGGTAATGAGCCAGTCATCCAGATAGGGAAACATCCAGAATCCCTGCAGTTACTACTGCCATGCATTTGGTGAACACCCTAGGGGCTGTGGTGAGTCCAAAGGGCAGTACTCTGAATTGGTAATGACTGGCTCCCAACTGGAAGTGCAGGTACTTCCTGGACTGTCTGTTCATCTTTATCTGATAGTAGTCATCCTGGAGATCTATTGAGCACATCCATTCCTTGCCCAGAAAAATGAAGAATGGACTGAACTGTGACCATCTGGAATTTGGGTCAATGCACAGGTTTGTTTAGATTTGTGAGATCCAAAATTGGTCTCCAGTCCATTGTCTTTTTTGATAAAGAACCCTGGATAAATTCTGGATCCTGTATGGCCTGGCAGGACCTATTTTCTAGCAGCTTTTGAATTTAAACTGCTGCTTGATCCCTCTGACTGGGTGGAACATTGATGATTTTCCTGGGAATTGGGGGTGGAAAGGAAAATAGTATTATATAACCTCTGGATATAATTAATGATGTGCACCCAAGTATCTTTTGTTAATTGTAGCTAAACTATCTTGTGCAGGGACAGTCTTCCCCCGACTGTCTCTAGAGGTGGATAGTCGGGACTCCATTCAGGAGTGCTGGTAGGGTTTATCAAAGAAAGATTCTTGTGAATCCTGGTTTTGCAGGCCACCTTGGCCATTAGGGCTATGACGTCCATTGAAGATCCCCCTCTGCCTCTGGGAGCACTTTTTCCATATGTATCATGGAATGGACCTTAGGTTTTTTTGAACCACATTTTCTGGCTACTCCATTCTTTCCTGAAGAAGGATCTCTTGGCACCAGAAAACATATGCCCATGCCAGACAGTCTTACCATCTTTCTCATATCTGAAGAGCATTTCTTTCACTTTAGGGGCAAAAATAGCAGTTCTGTTAAAGGGAGCACTGATGAAATTGGACTTAAATGGCTCCACAAAGCTGCATAAGTGCATCCAGGCATGCCTTCTCATGGAAATGCCTGAACCCACAGCTCTTGAGGTTCTTTCCACTATGTTGGAAATTAACCTCATGGAACTATTGGAAATAGCCTGTAGGGTTGCCAACTGAGAAGTTACAGAATCCTTAACTTCTGCAGGTACAGTTCCTGAGAGTATTTGATAACTCTTTGGTGAAATCTCTCTGAAGTGTAACAAAATGTTCCAGATAGTTCAGTGATCGTAATGCAAAGGTCACTGAAGCATCGACATGCTTCCCTAGTCTGTCCATTGCCTGCAACTCCCTGTTGGGTGGATGGACAGTGGAACTCTCAGCTAGTTCCTTCTTTGTGGCCACCGCAATGATCATGGCATCAACTGGAACCCCTTTTTCCCACAACTGTCTGCAGGTGGTGCCATTATCCTGTCTGGTCTTTGAGGAATTGGATCTTTGGAGTCAGGCTCCTTCCATGCCCACTTACAAATCATGTCTGGGCTCGTCAGTGGGCAAAGTCATTGAGGAAGTAGAGGGTCCTGTACTGAAAGCCTCTAGGAATATGTATTCCTCTGGCATAAGGTTGGAAGATGTCCAGCCACCTGTCTGTTTCTGGATCTCTAGTATGTTTTCAAAGGGAACATCTTCAGAAGGTGATTGTCAAAATCCATGTCTTTGGTGACAGACTCCTGTGGGTAGTGTAGGTGCTTCCTCTTGCACATCCTTTTCCTGGGCACTTCCTCATTAGGATGATCTGGGGAAGTCTTGGAAGAGAATCACAATTCCCTGAGAGGAAACCTGAGGTTTCAGTACAGGATGTCCCTGTGGAGAGAGTAGTTGAGGCTCCAGATGCTGGGGCATCATGGAATGGGTAAGATCCGAGTTGGAAGGTTCAGTCAGAGCTGTCGAAGCAGTGAACAACTCTCTTCACAGCCTCGAAGACTGAGCTTGAAGGACCCAGAGAAAGGATCTCATCCGAGAAACCTGGTTTCTGAATCATCACCTCCCTCCAATCCATTGGCACCATCCCCAAGGAGGAAGCTGGAGCCAAACTGTCCATTGTTGAGGCATTGAGGAACAGAGATGGCTCCAAAAACTTAGGAGTTGAATGCTACACCTCAGACCTGGCAGGCAGGCTTTGGCTCCAAGAGCTCTTCTGATCTGAAAATATAGGTCTCAGAGAAGATGTCAGATCCAATGCTAGAGATCCTTGGATCCAGATGACTGGGACCCTGGAACTCTAAGACAACAGATGGACTTAGAGGAGGAACTTGCTGGGCTGGTGTGGTGAAAGGTCGGACTACCTGACCCAAAGGTGTAGGAGCCAAGGAAAGATCAATCTGCACCTGAGCCAAGAGAACCTTCTTCACCAGTCTCCACGTCACCTGTGAGAATTCTAGAAGAAAGACAGCATATGTGAAGGGGGATGCTGGTCTCTGCAGAAAGGGAGATGGAAGTCTCTCTGGTACTGGGTCAACCGATGTAGAGTATCTAGTGCGAGGACAATAGAGAATCTCTGAAGGTTGTTTCTGATCTGGTGGTTGTGTCTGATCTGACTTTGATGGCGCCAGAGCCTTTGAATTTTGTTTTTGAGATCGTAGGATCCAAAGGAACAGTTGGACCCAAAAGTTTTATCGTTTTCTGATCCGGGGTTGAGACTGGAAGTTTAGCAGTCCATTTCCATGAGGAGTCGGAGGAGGATTTTGACAAGGTGGAGGGCTTTGACTTTGGAGACTGGGATATGGCTTCTCCAATGGAAGAAGGATGGAGACCTTTTAATTTATTTTTGTGTTCCATTAAGGCTTCCTGAGTGAATCCGTGACAAATAGAGCAATCCTCCTGCAGATGTAATGGACTCAGGCAGCATACCAAAGGGAATGTGTCTGAGATAGGCAACTTATGTCCACATTTGGAACATTTTTTGAATCCTGAAGGTTTGTCACTCATTGTTTCTACAATGACTATAGATCAAAAAAATTCAAGATATGAATATGAAGAAAATAGTAAGTAACTTTGTAAACAGGCTGAAGAAGGAATACCACCAATGGTAACCAGAACTATGACCAGGTCATAAAGAAGGAAAGTGAAGAAAAGTAAATGAAAAGATTACAGCCCTTAAGTTCAACAGCGAAGGAGGAGAGGCAAGGAAATATCAACAATGGTATGTCAGGAGTATGACAAAGTCATAAGGGCAAGGAAGAAAATATGAAGTTTGAAACTACAAAAAGCAAAAAAAAAATAGTAAGGGCTAAGAAGATGCAAGGTAAACTATGGAGGAAAAAACTGTTTAATAGAAGATTTTTAATAATTAATAAAAAAAAAACGTATCTAATAGGTTTGAGAGACTGGTAGACCACATCCATTAGCTTGAAGCAACAAACGAGATCTGAGGTATTTGGCAAAGTGCATTGTGGGTAAGGGAGAAGCTCCAGAGATCTGGTGGCTGTGAGCTGTAGCATCAGCTGTGTTGGATCTGATGGACTGGATCTGAACCATTTGTGAGGATAGAATGAAGTCTGACAACATTAAATCTATAATTAAATGAAAAGTAGTTATCAACTGCAAAGATTGACTGTGCTAAAAAAATAAGTAGCAGCACTTTTTGCAGAGACAATCCTCTTTGCTCAACTTATTCCGGCCTTCACATCTCTAAATAAGCCATTTCCAAGATCTATTAGTCAAATCCTAATTCATTTTATTTTGGACACGTAAATGCCATGTATCCTATATACCCATTCCTTAACCTGAATGATTGTCTGATCCAAGAAACCTCTAGAGATATACTTGATTTCTGGATAGTAGGAACAAGGTTGAACCAACTCAACAACCCTTCCAAAAAAGTTTTCTAGGGGTATCTCTCTCTTCCTCATGACAAAGTTCAAATGATAGACTATTTCATTCAAATAATGATGAAAAGTAATTTATCAGCTGGAATTTCTCTGGATTTTATAAGGTGTAGTTCTAGGAGAGTTGACACCTTATTTGACATGTTTTGTCAGGGAGAAATTGATAATAGGGTATATGATTTCCTATTGGTGGAGCACCTTAAAATTGCTACATTTTTTGGTATTCCCAAGATTCAAAACAACAAAAGGAATCCACCTTTTAGACCTATCATTTCTACCAGGCAATCTAAAACTGAAAATATTTCCATATGGTTAGATAGTGTTCTCAATCCAGTAGTTCAGAAGTCAGATCATTATTTAAGGGACTCCTGGCACTTATTGGAAATTTTAAGTAAATATAGGTTACCTGGTTAGACTATATTTTTTGGTACACTTGATGTCAGTAGTCTATATACATCTATTAACCAAGAGAAGGGTTTGGAGTTTATGAGAGAATACCTAACACACAGTACTGATTTTTCTGCTGAGAAAATGAACACTATTTGTACTTTAATGGAATTGGTGCTTGATAATAACTTTTTCAGTTTCAACAAGCTTTTGTACAAACAACTGTCAGGTGTGGCTATGGGGGCAAGAGTTGCACCGGCTTTTGCCAACATAGTTATGGCAAATTGGGAGCACAAGTTTCTTAGGTCGCATCCTAGTTGCAACAAAGTAGAACTTTATTACAGATATATAGATGATTTGTTTTTTCTGTGGTCAGGGGACCATTCAGAATTTGTAGATTTGGTTACTGACCTTAACAACACCACAGATTTCTTATTTTTTTAAAATAGGAGGTTTTGGTATGCAAATCAATTTTTTGGACTTTGCTCTAAGTATAGATTATACTACTAGACAATTCAGTAGTAAAATTTATAGGAAATCTTGTTTTGCCAATCATTATTTACACAAAGACAGATTGCACCCAGCACACATGAAAAAGGGAGTTATCAAGGGGCAAATGATCAGACTGAGTAGACTTACTTCTGAGGACAACATTTTTTTGGATGAGCTGACTTTTCTTAGACAGTTGTTCATCCAAAGGGGTTATGACAAAGGATGGTTAGAGGTATTAGAAAATGAGGTTTCCAACTTGAGAGATGGGGTAGCTAAACCAATCCTGACTTCTAGTGACATAGAGGTGAGACCCCCAGTAATTTTAGGTAGTAATGGTAATCTCAACATTCAGGAATTTCAAACTGCCTTTCCTTTGCCAATAGTGAACAAAATATGGTTCATCAAAGAGGTTATAAAGAGGAACTGGATAATTATTCTTGGGAACAAAGATTTGACTTCTTCTTTAGGTTTATCACCAAAATTTACATACCAAAAGGTTACAAATATCAAGCAGGTGTTAGAAACATCTAAGACATCAGAAAAGGACAATTTGAGGTTGTGTTCCACTAAAAAAAGGAACTTTTGCATGTATGAACTGTAAACAATGTAGGTTCATCAGCAATTCATCCTTTATCACAGTGGAACATATGGGGCAGACTTTTTGGGCTAATAAATATTTCAACTGTAATAGTGAAAGTATAGTTTACATAGCCACCTGTTCTACTTGTAAAAATAATTATATTGGCAAAACTAAAAGAGTTTTAAAACGTAGAATATATGAGCATGTCTTGGCAATAAAGAAAAGACACAAATAATTCATTGTCTAGACATGCACTTTCTTGCACAGATTTTAAGAAGTTTGAGTTTTTTGTTCTGGATAGTGTAGAGAAAGGGATAATTGCAGGGGACACAAATAACAAACTGGAACAAAAAGAAGCCTTTTGGCAACTTTTATTTGGAGCCGATGTATTTCCGGGTCTTAATGAAGTTATTAACATAAAATGTTTTCTTATGTACAGATAATTTATGATGGGATCACAAGTCTTCTCAGTTTAAAATATGGTTTTAACATCAGTTTTATTGACATTTCATGTGTTTATGTAGTACATTGCACTTTTGTACTTTTGTTTAGAATTTTTAATGTAGTATTATTTATTTTAATGTGGATATGCATTTGGGTATATCATTATAGAAATTACATCATTTCCTGTAATTAAGTATTTAAAGAAGGGGTAGGTGATTGTTCATTGTTTCTGATGAAGTTCATGTCATTAAAGTGGATGAAAGCGCTAAGTTCATTTGTCCGAGTGTGGTCATTGGCTTGGTTTCTACGGCTTTTTTTCGGTTCAGTGTTCAGTAGAGTGATTTCAAGTTTATCAGCTGGAATGTTTCTGAAGATACATGGATTCATATTCTCAATCCTTATATGAAAGTATTATATGTAAGGAACTGAAAGTCACAACCACAGTACTGCACTCTTCTCTGGTTAAGGTTTCTAACGTTGCTAACGGGGATAAACCACCACCCAATTTTTGCCTTCTTTCACAAATCAAAGGCTAATTACAAATGCTCTTTATTATGTGTGGGAGTCCACTTTTAAAGACAAAGTACAAAGACTTTTTTTCTGTCCAAGAGAAAGACTACAAAATTAGAAAATAAATTATCCTTTTTCATGAAAATGTTTTCAGTTTTGCTACTAGGCTGACTGGTTGTCTAGGGCAGTTAATCTAAGATACATAAAACACACACACATACATACATACTGAATAGCTTCAAAGCTAAAATAAAAACGTTTAAGCTTCTCTCTGAGGTGCAGAGTGATAAAGTTCTCACTGCAGGAGCACAAGATCAGCTTGGGAAGCTAGAAGAGCTGGGTGGGGTGGGTGAGAGATGAGTAGCTTATGTCACCACACTTGATTAGGAGAGAGAGTTGTCTAGCTACGATTAAGCAATGGGGGAGAAATGTGGGTGGACCCAAGTAAACCCAGACCACTCCCACTAAGAATGCAATGGTAGCCTTTAAGGAAGCATGTCAAGGAGAGAGGAAACTCCTACAGTATCAGGAGCATAGGTGGTCCCTCCATGGTTATACAGAAGCTCACATTATCAGAGAGCAGGGTTAAGGTTGCATAACAAAAATTCCATAGTTACTGTTAGAATTCCAGCTCTGCTATCAGCTCCTGCCTCATGGATAATGAAATGGCCAATTAATAATACGGGGGGGGGGCCATAATAGTTGGGCAGGCACCGGGGTGCAAAAAAATAAATCAAACAAAAGCAGCACAGCTCCTAAAAGGTACCATCTGTTTGCTTTTATTATAATGAATAATTAATCTAAATAAGATCCTTCTGTTGCATAGCTCCATTCAGTAATACTCGGTACTTAAAAGAAATGTAAAAAACTTAGTTTTCCTATAAATACTGAAGTATGAATATAAAATGTGTTCTATGATGTAAATCCAGATTTGTAAACTAAAACTTTACATTGTGTACTGTAACATACTTCCACTTTGTTTCTGTAAGTATATCACTTGATGTTTGTTCTTTTTTTGCTCAACTTATTCCGGCCTTCACATCTCTAAATAAGCCATTTCCAAGATCTATTAGTCAAATCCTAATTCATTTTATTTTGGACACGTAAATGCCATGTATCCTATATACCCATTCCTTAACCTGAATGATTGTCTGATCCAAGAAACCTCTAGAGATATACTTGATTTCTGGATAGTAGGAACAAGGTTGAACCAACTCAACAACCCTTCCAAAAAAGTTTTCTAGGGGTATCTCTCTCTTCCTCATGACAAAGTTCAAATGATAGACTATTTCATTCAAATAATGATGAAAAGTAATTTATCAGCTGGAATTTCTCTGGATTTTATAAGGTGTAGTTTTAGGAGAGTTGACACCTTGTTATTTGACATGTTTTGTCAGGGAGAAATTGATAATAGGGTATATGATTTCCTATTAGTGGAGCACCTTAAAATGGCTACATTTTTTGGTATTCCCAAGATTCAAAACAACAAAAGGAATCCACCTTTTAGACCTATCGTTTCTACCAGGCAATCTAAAACTGAAAATATTTCCATATGGTTAGATAGTGTTCTCAATCCAGTAGTTCAGAAGTCAGATCATTATTTAAGGGACTCCTGGCACTTATTGGAAATTTTAAGTAAATATAGGTTACCTGATAAGACTATATTTTTTGGTACACTTGATGTCAGGAGTCTATATACATCTATTAACCAAGAGAAGGGTTTGGAGTTTATGAGAGAATCCCTAACACACAGTACTGATTTTTCTGCTGAGAAAGTGAACACTATTTGTACTTTAATGGAATTGGTGCTTGATAATAACTTTTTCAGTTTCAACAAGGTTTTGTACAAACAACTGTCAGGTGTGGCTATGGGGGCAAGAGTTGCACCGGCTTTTGCCAACATAGTTATGGCAAATTGGGAGCACAAGTTTCTTAGGTCGCATCCTAGTTACAACAAAGTAGAACTTTATTACAGATATATAGATGATTTGTTTTTTCTGTGGTCAGGGGACCATTCAGAATTTGTAGATTTGGTTACTGACCTTAACAACACCACAGATTTCTTATTTTTTTAAATAGGAGGTTTTGGTATGCAAATCAATTTTTTGGACTTGGCTCTAAGTATAGATTATACTACTAGACAATTCAGTAGTAAAATTTATAGGAAATCTTGTTTTGCCAATCATTATTTACACAAAGACAGTTTGCACCCGGCACACATGAAAAAGGGAGTTATCAAGGGGCAAATGATCAGACTGAGTAGACTTACTTCTGAGGAATACATTTTTTTGGATGAGCTGACTTTTCTTAGACAGTTGTTCATCCAAAGGGGTTATGACAAAGGATGGTTAGAGGTATTAGAAAATGAGGTTTCCAACTTGAGAGATGGGATAGCTAAACCAATCCTAACTTCTAGTGACATAGAGGTGAGACCCCCAGTAATTTTAGGTAGTAATGGTAATTTCAACATTCAGGAATTTCAAACTGCCTTTCCTTTGCCAATAGTGAACAAAATATGGTTCATCAAAGAGGTTATAGAGAGGAACTGGAGAATTATTCTTGGGAACATTGACTTCTTCTTTAGGTTTATCACCAAAATTTACATACAAAAAGGTTACAAATATCAAGCAGATGTTAGAAACATCTAAGACATCAGAAAAGGACAATTTGAGGTTGTGTTCCACTAAAAAAGGAACTTTTGCATGTATGAACTGTAAACAATGTAGGTTCATCAGCAATTCATCCTTTATCACAGTGGAACGTATGGGGCAGACTTTTTGGGCTAGTAAATATTTCAACTGTAATAGTGAAAGTATAGTTTACATAGCCACCTGTTCCACTTGTAAAAATTATTATATTGGCAAAACTAAGAGTTTTAAAACGTAGAATATATGAACATGTCTTGGCAATAAAGAAAAGACACAAATAATTCATTGTCTAGACATGCACTTTCTTGCACAGATTTTAAGAAGTTTGAGTTTTTTGTTCTGGATAGTGTAGAGAAAGGGATATTTGCAGGGGACACAAATAACAAACTGGAACAAAAAGAAGCCTTTTGGCAGCTTTTATTTGGAGCCAATGTATTTCCGGGTCTTAATGAAGTTATTAACATAAAATGTTTTCTTATGTACAGATAATTTATGATGGGATCACAAGTTTTCTCAGTTTAAAATAAGGTTTTAACATCAGTTTTATTGACATTTCATGTGTTTATGTAGTACATTGCACTTTTGTACTTTTGTTTAGAATTTTTAATGTAGTATTATTTATTTTATTGTGGATATGCATTTGGGTATATCATTATAGAAATTACATCATTTCCTGTAATTAAGTATTTAAAGAAGGGGTAGGTGATTGTTCATTGTTTCTGATGAAGTTCACGTCATTAAAGTGGATGAAAGCGCTAAGTTCATTTGTCCGAGTGTGGTCACTGGCTTGGTTTCTACGGCTTTTTTTCGGTTCAGTGTTCAGTAGAGTTATTTCAAGTTTATCAGCTGGAATGTTTCTGAAGATACATGGATTCATATTCTCAATCCTTATATGAAAGTATTATATGTAAGGAACTGAAAGTCACAACCACAGTACTGCACTCTTCTCTGGTTAAGGTTTCTAACGTTGCTAACGGGGATAAACCACCACCCAATTTTTGCCTTCTTTCACAAATCAAAGGCTGATTACAAATGCCCTTTATTATGTGTGGGAGTCCACTTTTAAAGACAAAGTACAAAGACTTTTTTTCTGTCCAAGAGAAAGACTACAAAATTAGAAAATAAATTATCCTTTTTCATGAAAATGTTTTCAGTTTTGCTACTAGGCTGACTGGTTGTCTAGGGCAGTTAATCTAAGATACATAAAACACACACACATACATACATACTGAATAGCTTCAAAGCTAAAATAAAAACGTTTAAGCTTCTCTCTGAGGTGCAGAGTGATAAAGTTCTCACTGCAGGAGCACAAGATCAGCTTGGGAAGCTAGAAGAGCTGGGTGGGGTGGGTGAGAGATGAGTAGCTTATGTCACCACACTTGATTAGGAGACAGAGTTGTCTAGCTATGATTAAGCAATGGGGGAGAAATGTGGGTGGGCCCAAGTAAACCCAGACCATTCCCACTAAGAATGCAATGGTAGCCTTTAAGGAAGCATGTCAAGGAGAGGGGAAACTCCTACAGTATCAGGAGCATAGGTGGTCCCTCCATGGTTATACAGAAGCTCACATTATCAGAGAGCAGGGTTAAGGTTGCATAACAAAAATTCCATAGTTACTGTTAGAATTCCAGCTCTGCTATCAGCTCCTGCCTCATAGATAATGAAATGGCCAATTAATAATACGGGGGGGGGGGGGGCATAATAGTTGGGCAGGCACCGGGGTGCAAAAAAAATAAATCAAACAAAAGCAGCACAGCTCCTAAAAGGTACCATCTGTTTGCTTTTATTATAATGAATAATTAATCTAAATAAGATCCTTCTGTTGCATAGCTCCATTCAGTAATACTCGGTACTTAAAAGAAATGTAAAAAACTTAGTTTTCCTATAAATACTGAAGTATGAATATAAAATGTGTTCTATGATGTAAATCCAGATTTGTAAACTAAAACTTTACATTGTGTACTGTAACATACTTCCACTTTGTTTCTGTAAGTATATCACTTGATGTTTGTTCTTTTTTTCCATTTCTATTGTTGCACCTTTGCAGTCCAGGTCATGATTGGAAAGAGTCACTTGAGCAGCCCACTTATCGATGATTAAATTGCTATTAATCAAGCAATTATTCAGCAAATATTGTTGAGCATAATAAACAAGTGAATGTGTTCAGAAGTGGCTGTGTTTGCATCACACTTTAAACAAGCAATGTACAGTGTTTTGCATGAGGTTGCCTTATTCTCTGTACAATCAACAATCCATTCTCAATATCCTGAAAGTAGGATCTTCTTTTTGCATTTTTAACAACTTTAATACCAAACATTCTGTAACCCAAAAAAAACATGTGGCAGCTTCTGTTTGGCTAAGGTCACCATGGTTTATTCTGCTGATACAAATGTCTGGCACAACCCTAGACAATGCCTCTCCAAGCAAGTTCTAACTAAACAACAAAGGAAAGTACTGCCCATGAATCTCAATGCTTTCTCTTAACAGTTTGGAGGATATTGATTCCCAACATTCATTTTTTAGACTCTAATCTGTTCAAGAGGGCAGGGTTCTCATTTTGATGTAAAGAGGTCTATTGTATTCTAACAGATGTTCTGTTCCTCAAGACCTACAGTGCCTTGTATCCTCTAACACATCTGGCATACTCATCTGTAAACATACACCATTCAGCATTTTCTACCTTTTCCTTTAGTCACAGATACACTGCTCAAGTAGACATTGAGAGGTACTCTTTATCTGAGACTCCCTAAATGTTTGACTCCAGCTTAGGGTTTGAATTTTGTAAGGAATTAACCTTACGGCCTTTTGAGCTGAGTACATTTGATCTGAGATCCCTGTTATAGAAGACATGTTTCTCTAGTTGCAATTGCATCAGTCAGAAGAGTTTTTGAACTGTAGGCCTTAATGAATAAAGAGCTACACTGATTGTTCCATAAGGGAATGCTATCTTTAAAATGATAAATTAATTGTTTTTGTTTAAATTGGTTTCTGAATTTTCCTATTACTCACTAAAGGAATTAAAGAGAAAATTGTGCAGTGCATAATTTATAGCTCTCCCAGGTGTTGTGTAGGGAAATCAATACATGCAGACTGAGTTGTTTGCTTATCCAAGTATTAAATGATCAAGGCTCTGTTCTGAGGCAGAGCAGGTGTCATTTCTGCAATCCTGCTGGAGATGCTGTAGACCAGACACTTGGATTTATAGTATTTGGGATCCCCTGCTTGATACTTTTCTTATTTTATGTATATGATTTTCTGAGTTAGTGATTTTATGAAAATGCATAGTGTAGTTGTCATAAAATCATTGTAAGAACAGATGGAATATTTTGACTCTCCCTTATTCTTCAGATTGTGTATATTTTGGTTCAGTCAGCATACATACAATCTCAAAATTAGGTGGCCTTGTCTTTGTTCGTAGCTTAATAGGTTATTACCAAGCAGTTCAGGTAGATCCTGAGAGATCCACTTCCTATCTCTCCCACCACTCCCTTTTGCCGTTCCTTACCACACCTACTTTATCTCTGTACCTATAGTAATAATTTATATCTACCATGGCAATGAATAAACCCTCCACCCTAGTCCTCTTACAGAGGTTACTCATACTCACACTTCTACCTCCTTTACCTCTAGCATACCTGCTAACCTCCTATGAACACCCAGTATATTCACACTTTCTCTACCCTACTAAACAATCTCCCTCTTCTTCTCTAGCCTCTCACACTGACCATGTCAACATTACTTCCACACACAGCTATCTACTACCTAAATGCCATAGGGCAGCCAACATTAGATACATCTTCCCTAATACCAGAAGATATCCATTTCTTCTCAGTAAATATACTAATACTAGATATCTAACACTACTCCTCTCCCTAAACGATGGAGATATTCACCCAAACCCTGGTCCAAACACCTCCACTACCACTCAACTTGTCAACCCAAACCCCTCTGCCATCCACCTACTTAAAAAAAACACCCAACTCCGTCTTAATAGCTCACCTCAACACATGTAGCATTAATAATAAAATAACACAACTCCATGCTCTCTTGGAACTTTACTCCTTTGATATTATTTGTCTAACAGAAACTTGGTTAAAACCTGTAACTAAAGACAAAAAAGTTATCCCACCTGGTTACAACATCTTACGTCTTGACCGTGTAGCCAAGAAAGGTGGTGGAGTAGCAGTTCTATTCAAATCTGATTTTCAAATAACCATCTTCAACCAAAAACCTCCTCAGGACTCTAATGCTGAGATACTTATTACCAAGCTTCAGCTAAACTCTGTCATATCTATCTATATTACCTGCATCTATATTCCTCCAGGCAATAACATTACTACCATCAAAAACATCCTTTGTTGGTTATCTCAAAACCTTCCCCAAGAAACCATAATCCTAGTTGATTTTAGCATTGACTGGAAATGTTGCAACAACAACTATCCTACTAGCCATATTAATCTCTATGGGTTTACCCAAACTATTACCTCCCCTACTAGAATAAACAAGACTAATAAGAAAGAAAACACCTTAGATTAATCAACCCCAGACTTATGAAGCTGGAACCCTCCCTGACGATGTAAGTGACCACTCACTAACCTACATTATCAGGCTCAAAACCAATCCACCCATTCAACCCATATTTAGGACAATTAGAACCAAGAAAAACTTCAACTTGGATCTATTCCTAAGTGAACTTAGAGCATGTAATTGGTCCCCCTTAAAACACCTTTCTCTAGATGAAGCTGTTGATTACTTTAATGCTAGTTTCCTAGCCATACTCAACCACCATGCTCCAATCCGCTCTATTAGGATAAGAACTAAATCTGCTCCTTGGCTTTCTAAGGAAACTAAGCAAAAAATCCATCTCAGAAATAAATACTGGAATAAATCACGCTTAACTAAAAACCCTGTTGACCTCCAAAACTACAAACAACTGAGAAATGAAACAAAAAAGCTATACTGTCCGATAAACAAAACTATTACCTACAATCTCAGCAGACCCACCATAATAAACCACAAAAGTTCTGGTCAAGTATTAATCAATTATTACATCCTGGTCAGTCTATCACACCTAACCCTCAAAGCACTGACAAGGACAATCCTAAACAAACTGCTAATGCCTTTAATACCTTTTTCACCAAAGCAATTCAAACTCTTGCCAGTCAGCTCTCTCCTCAAAATGTAACTATATCTAATTCTGACTCTAACCCACCACCTCCATTTCGCTTCCAAATTGTCCCAACAGCATTTATTCTCACCCTTATCCAAAAACTCAAACCATGCACTCCTTCTGCTGACCATCTACCCACAGAATACTTAGTTAGCAGCCAAATCTATTGCTTACCCCATCTCCATTCTCATAAATGGAACCATCACCATTGCTTAACCCATCTCCATTCTCATCAATAGAACCATCACTGAAGGATATATCCCCCAAACTTTGGAAAGTCTCTCATATTATTTCCCTTCATAAGGGGGCAGACTCCACTGAACTCTCCAACTATCGTCCCATAGCCCTACTTTCTCCTTTATCTAAGATTATGGAAAGATGTATCCACAGGCAATTGCTAGACCACCTTCTCCATAATAACCTGCTTTCCAACTCCCAACATGGTTTCAGACCTTCCCATAGCACAACTACTGCCCTCCTTTCCTTTATGGACACCATCAACAAAAACTGTAACCTTAACATGCTTTCCTCTGCACTTTTCATTGAACTGTCCAAAGCTTTTGACATGGTAAATCATAATATACTAATAAACATTCTCAAATCTCTGTCACTTGACATACTAGCTATAAAATGGTTCCAGTCCTACTTAAATAACAGACATCAAGCTGTGCTCTGGAACACCATTCTTTCTACCCATCTACCTGTTAATATTGTTGTCCCTCAAGGGTCCATACTGGGCCCTCTCCTGTTTTCTATATTCATCAATGACCTTCACCAAGTAGTTTCCCCAAGCTACATGTATACAATACGCTGATGACTCCACATTTATATGCTCAACCACATCTGTATCTGAACTTCACTCCCTTACACAAGATGTATTTAACTCTGTAGAGCTATGGTTTACAAAACGCTGTCTCCTATTAAACCCTAAAAAAACGAAACTTCTCCTTTTTACACCTACCAGTAAACCTCCCCCAATAGACTTCACTGTAACATCCAATAATGGTACTCTTATATCCCAAGATCTTACTACCAAACTGCTAGGTATCACCATAGACAACAACCTTAACTTTGACACCCATATCAACAACACTTTGAAAACTACTAATAAAAAATAAGCTCTCTTTATAGAATCAAACCCTTCCTCACTCCTGCAACTAGAATAACTATTGCTCACACCCATCTAATCTCTACCCTTTTTTATGCCTCACCCATATTTATTAATCTGTTGAAAAATAACCTTAAGAAACTAGAAAGCTCCTACAATAATATAGCCAGGTTTGCCACAGGTAACCCTTACAGAACACACCACTGTATTAAGCTAAAGCAACTAGGGTGGCTTGAATTACAGCAGCAGCTGAAATCTAATCAATTGGCCATCGCCCATAAAATACTTTATCAACCTGCCAAGACGCCCATCCTAGCTAACCTTATTCACCCCTAATATAACCTGAAGTCCCTAAGATCTTCACAAAAACGTCTTGTAAATATCAATAAATCAAACAACAGAGCTGGAGACTCTCTCTTCTGTAATACTGTTGGAAAAACCTGGAACCTACTTCCCACCGAATTTTCCACACTTCCCTCTATTACTCTGTTTAAAAATAAACTTAAGCTCTTCCGCCCTTGTACTAAACCTGACTGACCAACACGCTCTTGTTACTTGATTCAACCTTACCTTCTCATCTCTGCAATAATTTCATCTTAACAACTACTATTCTACCTCTCCATCAAAGCCTTACTTATTACTGTATTCTCAAAAAAGTGACATGTTTCACTACTAGATGTATTACTCAACTGCTACTCCATTTTACTTTCTTTTTATCTTCCTTTCTTATCAACATTTATACTGTACTTTTTTAGCTATTATTATTTCTCAACATTTAATTGTAACTTCATTAGTAATTGTACTAAGTCTAGTCAAATATTTTGCATTTTTTTATACTTTATAAATGTGTGACCACAAAGTTTTTTTTTCTTTACAGTGAATGTATTTGCATTTTAAATATGTACTTCTGTAGATGTGAACTTCATTTGAACTGTTTGGAGCTTATCTCCCCGGGCCTCTACTGGAAATGGACATATATCCAGCTAGACAAGCCCGGTCAACAAATGTAAAATAAAATAAATAAAGATCATGAATAGTTTAGCTAGTGCAGATCCCTCTGTTTGTTGCTCGTTTTCATGAAGGATCGTGCAGCCAGACCAATTTTTAACAGTTTTGTCTTTGATAATTTTACATACTCTGTAATTACAGCTTCATTTAAAATACTATTTTTTTAACTAGATAAAACAGTTTTAAGAAAAAACACTTTATTTAAACCAGTAAAACAGTAAATGTCATTTCTTTAAGACTTTATCAGACTGTTAAAAGCAAAAAAATACAATTTTATATGCACTCTTGTCACAGCTGTACAATTGCACAATTAAGAAATCAATTTACACCCCAACATAAGAAGATAAGTCTTAAATCTGTTATCTGTGCCTCAAATTTGTTTTTCTCATGACAGGTTTATGCAAATTCCCTTACTGACACATGGATTTTCAGGTGCATTTAGAGTACATTGCCATTTTTAACCTTTTAACTCGAAATTATTATTATAATCTACTTCATCAAAATGCTGACCTATAATGGACTGATTTGCAAGAACATTTCCAAGTTTTCCAGATTTGATCATACTTTGAGATTTATTCACTTGAAACCTTGATCTTCATATAGTTTTTGCTTTCGTGTTGGTACACAAATAAATGAGTCTTCATGTGTTCTGTTTAAGCAGCTTTATTCTATACAAACACATCACTATAGAGTCTTACTGACTATGACTTAAGTGACTTTTATACCAACTAACAACTACGATCATACTTGTGTATATACTATATGCGTCTATATAGCATTGTCGCCTCACAGTAAGATGTTGTCCTGTTCGATTCTCAGCTAAAGCGTCTTCTGTGTGGAGACGTGTAAATGGGCGTACCTTCATTGAAGGTTGTGCATCACGGCTGGCAACTCGGTACGTAAAAATCTACTGCCAATCATTAGCGGACCGGAGTTCCGCTGTGGCAACCCCTAACTGGGAAAAGCCGAAAGATACAACATCATCATATCACTGATGGCTAGGTTGTTGAATCCTAAAACATCGACACCTAAGCATCGAAAGCTGACAATAGCAAATGGCCACATAATCTAATTCTTTCCTGGGGAAAGAATTTGTGTGGCTGTCTGTAAACAAAATAAACACCCCCCCCCAACGAAATATACCAACTCCGAGATCACTCTACATTGGGAAAAGGGCAAAATCTCCGATAATGGCCATGTGAATTCTTTCTTGAGGAAAGAATTTGATTGTGGCCATTTGCTATTGTCTGCTTTCCATGCTTAGGTGTCAATGTTTAAAGATTTGACAACCTAAGCTGTTGATAATACAATATAGACCATATATATATATATATATATATATATATATATATACACACACACACACACACAATCAAGTCCACGTTGCTGCGTATTTCACACTAGGCTTAGAAACTCGTCAATATCATGTGACATTAAACTGGGAATTAGATTTAGCAACTGGGATAGTTTCTGCAAAATGGTTGACCTGTGGAATATTCGAATCACTTTCTGGAACAGAATTAGACTTTTGAACACATTTTGGTTTAGAATCCATGCCGAACTCAGTCACTGATTTAAAGTTTGCATCACAGATACAATGTGATTGCAATGATGATAATTCTGGTACCGGAAGATGTCTGTGATTCCTCCTATGCTCCATACCCTCGGAGCTTACCAAATAGGATCTCTGCCTGTAATCTGTCCTATTTGATCAAAACCTTTTGTTGTCTGAATTTGTACCATCTCTCCTTCCCTCAATGAAGTAATTTGCTCAGTCTGTCGTAACTAGATTTCTGGATATTTCTAGATATTATGCTTCTTAAACAGTTGAGCCTTGATGGTTTTATTTTTGTTTGGTTTAGGCTTCAACAAACTTGATGAAATAGGTAGCGTAGTTTTAGTTTGTCTGCAGAGTAGTCTTTGAGTAGGTGAGCTAAGAGTATCATCATGAGGGATGTTTGAGATTAAGCAAATTCAAGAATACATTGATATTGTCAAGCTTTGACTTTTCAAGTAATTGCTTTGCTCTCTGTACTGCTCGTTCAGCTAGACCATTGGACTGAGGATATTCAGGACTACTAGTGACATGTACAAAATTCTATTCTTTTGCAAATTTCTAAAACAACTGGCTAGTGAATTGAGAACCGTTGTCCAAAAAAAGTTTGTGTGGACTACCATGAACTGAAAAATGATGTTTCAACTTGGTAATAGCTGTCGAAGTTAAGTTTGGTAGCAGATCAATTTCAAAGCAGTTCGAATAAGAGTCTACCAAAATCAAATAGTGTTGATTGTTCCACTCTGATATCAGTTGCTACTGTAGACCAAGGTAGTTCAGGAATTGGACTTGGCTGACGCAGCTCTCTTTGCAAATGCGCTCTGGTACAAGTACATACTGTACAAGAAGAAAGAACACCATCAACGTCTTTTGATAACGAAGGCCAAAATACTAATTCTCTTGCCCTTCTCTTAGGGGATGATAAACCTGGGTGACCACGATGCAAAATCTGAATATATTCTTGCTGTAAGGAATCCGGAACAATTTTAGGACCTTTGAAAATAATTCCATCTTCCGTCAGCAATTCATCTCTATAAGGAAAATATGCTTGCACCTCAGGTGATACACTAGATCACTTTGATGGCCATCCGACACTGATGTAGTGATTAAGCTTTTGTGAAATTGGATCAGTCATAGTGTGATCTCACAACTCAGTCTAGTGGTGGAAAAATTACACACTGACATTAAATCAAAGTCAAAATTCTCTGCATCAAGCTGTTCTGTTGTACTTCTAGGTGATCTGGATAAGGTATAAGCCAGACAGAGCAATTTACCTTTAGTGTAGACCACTTTGAAATTTTATTTTTGCAACTTGACCGTCATTCTTTGTAATCTCGCTGGAGCAGAATGCATAGGCTTCTTTAGAATGGTAACAAGAGGTTCATCAGTTTCAGTCTGGATAACTCGACCATAAATATAATCGTAAAACTTGGAACATGTGAATACTTTCGCCAAAAGCTCTTTCTCAATTTGAGCATAATGCACCTCAGTTTGAGTTAGCGTCCTAGATGCATAGGCTACTGGTCTGCCCTCTTGAACTGTGCCAAGACCAAATTTTGAAACATCACAGGAAAGAACTGATTTATTCACATCATAGTATCTTAATGTAGGTGGGGGTGGCAATTTTCTGCTTAAGGTCATCAAATGCCTTCTGAAGATGATCCAACCATGACCATACAACGTTTTTGTCTTGGCTCTCAAAGGTGCTATCAATTCACTGAAGTCTGATATAAATTTGCCTAAATAGTTGACGATGTCCAGAAAACAATGTAAACTTTGCACATTGTCTGGTACTGACATCTCTTGGATAGCTATTTGTTTGGTCGGGTCTCAAAGCTGTATTTGTAAACAAATGACCTACATACGTAACTTCTGGAAGTTTGAATTTGCACTTTAGAGGATTAAGCTTTACGTTCACTTCACGTGCTCTGTCTAGACCTTTCTGGAAAGCTTTGTACCTTCTTTGGAAACCCTGTGGCTGCCCCGTGTTTAGGCCTGTTCCTGTTTGCCACGTGTTGCATACTATCTACGTTCACTCTGGAGCTCACTGAAATCATGCTTTTGTCACTTGCAAGCAAATTCCTATGTCTTTCTGTCACCTCATGGATCTGACAGATCTCTATTGCTTTGCTTAATGTCAAATCACTGTCACAAAGCAAAATCTTCCTCACTGCAGCACTATTAATAAGACGCACAAGTCTGTCCTTTATCAGCTCATCTTTTAAATAACCAAACTGACACATGTTTAGCTCTGTTCCTTAAGTCAGTTATATAAGCTGCAAATGTTTCCCTTGGTTTCTGATCTTTTGTGTAAAGCAAATGCTTTTCTAATGTAACATTCATCTGGGGGTTGCACATTTCTCTGAACTTGTGCTTCAAACACTCTGGGTCTTCCCTTGATTCGGCTTGCACAAAAATATGGCAGTCTACACCTTCACCTTCATACACTGCTGGTGCATATACAAATTAATGCTCTTTCTATCACTTCAGATCCTGGTAGATTTAATAAAATGAATGCCCTGGCATGTGCATCTCTATCTGCATAAGCTGCTTGTATGAAAATATTGTAGGGTTCAAATATTCTCCAGTTCTCTGCAATATTCTGATCAAACACAAGTGGTTGGGGGTTTTTAAAATCCATCTGCCATATTAACACATACCAGTGAAGGGTCTTGCAAATAACCATGAATACACACACACACACACACACACACACACACACACACACACACACACACACACACACACACACACACACACACAGAACTGGCATAAACATAACTTAACGCTTCTGTGCTCTGAACTTATTTTTTCTCTCATTGAGCTTATCAGAATTATGTGAATGAACAAACTCTTGGTACTTTCGAATAGCTGGACTTTGCAAAATAAACTTCTCGCTCTTCTTGACACTTTATTGCACTTTGCGAAAAAACTTTTCAGAGTTCTCAGTGCTTTACTGTGTTTTACGAAATAACTTTCTTGGGCTTTCAATGCCTTACAGAACTTTACAGAATAGCCTTTTTAAACTTTTCGATGCTTTATTGAGCTTTGCCAAATAATTTCTCGGACATTTCGATTTTTTTATGGAATCTTTGGTTGCGGCAGAAATACTAAAGTAATTTATCACCACTCACTATACTTTTGGAATTAGTAAAGGCAGAAATGCTAAGGTAATCGCTTGAAATTTCTTATCGATAAAGGCAGGAATGCTAAGGTAATTGGTAAAGGCAAAAATGCTAAAGTAATGCGCCATCCCCTGTTAAGTCATCACTTTAAAAAACATTCTGCATCTTTACACTGCAACTGAGTAACTCTTGAGCACTGCAATACTCTTGTAATCTTTTGTAAGAAACACTTTATCAATACAAATAATATATCAAGCAACTGTACATTGCAAATAAATCGAACTTCTGTTGCCCAAAGTTCAATAGCTTTCAAAGTATTTGCACTTTGCAAATGACTGCATACAGCATACTGAAATGTCCCCAAAATGGTGGTACCTTGCTAGACAACTTTCTACAGTACAGAAAGCACTTTGTAATGGCGGGACTTTGCAACTAGACACACCAAGCATAATAACTTTTCCCTTGCCCAAACACAAGCAGTTGACTTGCTTTATATTTGCTTACTGTTCCCTTTTCCTCATTTCTTACTATAATAGTTTCACTCATTTACGCCGTTTTTATTTCCAATGTATTTTTCTTGTGCTCATTTTTACTCTAAATGTGCCCAATTATGCCTTAAACACACTCGTTCTGCCTTAAGCGTGCTCCTTTTGTGCTTTACTGTCAGTCATCTTGTCAAATACTTTTATCTTAAATATTTTCTTTAGTTAAACTTTTTTGTACTTTCTGCTTGCCTGATAATACAGTTTGTGCCCTTGTAATGCCCCTTTTGCCTTCTCTCGCATCGAGTAAACAATTTGTACTATTTCTCATTACCTTTGATTCTTTTTGGTTATGTCTGTACTCTTTTTTTTTTTTTTTTTTTTTTTTTTCTGTTTTACCTTTGCTGTCGTCTTTACATTTCATGGCTTCAAATGTTTTCTCTTTTATCCTGGTTCTGACACCATGTTGCTGTTGTGTTGGTACACAAATAAATGAGTCTTCATGGGTTCTGTTTAAGTAGCTTTATTCTATACAAACATCACTATAGAGGCTTACTGACTGGGTTAAGTGAATTATATACAGATTAACAACTGCGATCATACATGCTCACTGTCTGGCTGTGTCTACAAAATGTCACTGGGCATTGCATGTGTCTGGAATTTATATGTGCACGCACAGCCTCGCATTCTTAAAGATATAGCACACACGTTACACTGATCTACAGTTTTCTTGCTCAGAACATAAGATAAGTGATTAGTGTGGACCAATGCACCAAGTCTACAATATTACAATCTGCTGTGGTTAATGGATGATGTGTCCAACTCTTTATGACATGCAGAAAAAATGTTGGAATTTAAAAATCTATACATATTACATTTCTTTCACCTGTATGTGCCATTTCATTCCAAACTGATTTACATTGTACTTCTCTTGTATATATATTAACTACTTTGCTATATGTAAAACATGCTTTTCTTCAACAATGTTCTTTATACCTTATTTGCGTAATTAAAGATACCATATCTTTATTACTACAGATCTAAGTTCATTATTGTCCAAAACTGTTATTCATCAACAGCTTGTATTTGCTGCTGTTATATATATATACATATATATATATATATATATATATATATATATATATATATATTTCCGTACTGTACTTTTGCAAAAATTAAATTAAATTAATATTTCTCAGTAAAGCAACCTCCTTATTTATATCTTCAGTCATGTTCATAGTTTCATAGTAGGGTCTTTACAAGCCTCTTCATGCAACCCGGCCTGGTTTTGTCCCAGAGTTCCTTCGACACCTATTTAGTAGGGTTTGTTAGTAAAGAGGTAGTTAGGGGTTATGTGGGGGAGTATGTTCATTGGGAATTAATTTACTTACTGTCAGCTTCTGCCCATCAGACAGACACATGGGGTCGGACCGGTGGCAAATTTGTGATTTTCCATCCATTTCTATTATAACCTTTCTGATCCATGGTATTAGTTTGAAACCTTTTTTCATCAGTGGCAAGATGAGAAATTCTAGCTGATTGAGGTTTGACTACTTTTTTAATGTATGCTAGTTGCTGTATTACTAATGTTAAAATTCTTGGTACTAGTCACATCCAAAAACTTCACACTGGTGTAATCTACCGTACATGTAAAATGCAAATATTCAGATGTAGTATTAATATTAGAAATCCTTTCCCCTAATCAGGAGCTCAAGCCTTTCTAGGTAATAAAACTATTAAGAACATAAAAAATAAAATATCAATAAAAAAAAATTGGATTTCTAGTTAGCTATACAACAGATAACACATGAGACAACCATAGCTGCCCCTATAGTGCCAGATATCTACCTATCTATTCATTTTCAAACACAAGCACATTATTTTATAAGACTACTTTTTATATGCCGTTTTTAACTCCATTCCTGCTGATCATCAAGCTCCCATGGGTCTTGGACCCAATTATTCTTTTGACAATAGAGAGTCCACAACATGAAGGCGAGATTTAACCAGAGGGTCCAAGAAGCCAGAGAGATCACTAATGCATTTGATGGTATCTATTAATTTAGGCTGTAACCCCTCCCCTAGTGGCTAATGTGAGTTCCCATGGCACTACAGGTCCTTTTATGCCCCTCATGCACTCACATGTCATCATTTGCATGAAATGAGGGCCATTGTCATTGGCAGTCTTGACCATCTCGGTGCCTCTCAACCTTCTTGCTTGGAGATGATCAGCTCAATGAATCCAACATTCCCTCCCCCATGTTAAGCAGTTATCAAAAAGTAACTCACATCCTCTTTTTTGGCTGCCTTAAGTGTCTGAACCTCTACTGGAATATGAATCACCTGGACTACAGTCAGGGCATCACCTTTCTGCACCACAGAGTCAGAATTTTGACTAATTCTAACAGTAAACATTCAGTGTTTATAGAGAATTCAGTGGAAAATGCAGATGACCATACACATTTGACTGATTTAACCCCTTAATAATGAGGAAAACTAGTAATAAAATTTCAGTATCAATTGTTGCAAACGTTATTTATCAATTGTAGTTTGATATAACAGATTATAACTTGTACAAAAAAAATCTCATGTGTTCAAACTGTATACCACTGTGCTTTCATTGTTATACGAGAGCTTCTTTTAGAAAAAAAAATGTGGTGAGTTTTGTGAAACTACATTGCCTACTACTATAAAACAACTGCTGCACTAGCCTATAGTTGTATCCTGCCAAGGATGTAGCAGTAAAACAGCTTCCCAAAGCTCTACCCCCTCCCAGACAGTCACTCTCGATGCCTAAAGGCTAATCCTTTTTGGAGGGAAGTATACAATCATCCAGAGTGACTAAAAGTCTTCAGTGTTTTCTTGTCATTTCACACCAGTGCATCCCCAAGACTTCTCTAGTGCGGTAATCAGCCAAGAATTTCTGTCCAACAGATAAGACCCCTTTTGGGGACCACTTTCACACACACAAATTATATTTTGAATATTTTGTGTTTTTCTAGTAAATAGTGGTATTTTACTTTAAGAATGTCTGTTTTTTAGGCAAGTTGTTCGACATTCCTAGAGTACCATTACTCTTTCACTAGGGATTGCTTTTAGGATTTGGCTATCATTTATTGCCTATTTCAGTATATTTATTAATTTTAATGGGCTTTTGGACAGTCAGTGTTTTTCTGTGAGCATAATGGAATTTTGTTTAAATGCTTCTACTTATACTTGGTTTGCCTAATTTTATGTGATTTTACTGGGCAGCTAATTTATTTAGTTCTATTTTTGACAGGAAATTATTGTGTGCTGCTTCTGTTTTTGTTGTGAGATAAATCTGATTCTACTGGAAGGTGTGTGTGCCCTTTGTGCTTACTAGTAACAACTTCCCTTCTGACTGACTCCATCAGGCATACCTTACTGGTAAACAGGCTTCTTCCCTGGCTGCAATATGGCTGCTGATCCTTCTGATGTACCCCATGCAGGCTATTACAGTGTCTCAGCTGATCATGGTTGACTCTGCAGTAGTCATGGTTAGTTCCTCAGACCACTAACCTATTTCATAGGATTTCCCTGGTGCGGCCTTGCCAGCCATTATGGATCAGGAGTCAAACACCACCTCTGCAGCTGTTCCAGTGCCCTACTTAGGCATTGGAGAACTATCCAGTTTGGGTAAGGGAGATATTTTGAAAGGATCTTCTTGAAGTGTTTGAGGAAAGAGATCTTTTGAGTGGGATGGTATCCTGTCCTCTAGCCATACACCCCTTAGGAATATATCTGGGAAATTGCTCTGGCCACTAGTTTATTCCAGTCAGTCAACTCTGGATGCTGTATGCCACCTTTTAATACTGCTGTTCCTCATTCTAAGAAAGAAAATTAATTTTCTGATAAATCTGATGTTAACAGAAGTTTGGCTTACATCAGGATTCTATAGCCAAAGACTCTGATATTTTCACACTGCAGAATACATTTGCTTGGGAATATACAAGTGTCCTCCCAGAGTTGAGCAGATATAATTTACTTGAACAAACAGTCCCAGTCCTATTCCTCCTACATTACCTATTTTGGAGAATGCATTAAAAATTGCCTGCAATGCACACGATTCTGACCCTCCCATCAGTTAGTAAAAAAGCAGATACCTTGTATAGAGTTTCACATGCAAATACATTTACATATTTTCATCGTGCAGCTGGTCCTGCTGCAATTACTCCTATGGCTCATGCAGCAAAAAAGTACCTTGCCTCCGCCAACCCATTTCCTGGGGATAGGGAGGGAAGTGGCTAAGACAAACAAGGCAAGCGACTTTCTTCTGCCACATTAGCCTTCAGAGTCCTGAACTGCCAGGACTATGTGGAAGTTCATTTTAAAGTATGCTTAAGCCTTGGAAGAATTTTCTTCTTCTCTCAACCCAAAGGTAGGTCTTATATACCTTAGACTGTGTCTAACTTGTCTTCTAAACATGCCTTAAACAGTGCATATAATTGTGCTGATACTGTTTCCAGGAAATTTGTGTATGCCACCAAGACTTTTCAGATTTAAAGTCAGAAACTGAGTTCTCCTTCAGCTTCAGATTGTTTAGGCATGCTGCTACTCCGGTACTCAAACAATGGGATGACAGAGGTAAACAGATGCAGAGAGTTTCTAGGATTTTTCAGGTCCCCTAGTTCTTCCATCCTAAATGCTCTACCCCTTTCAAAGGACAAAATATACAGAAAAGTCACTCTAATAACAAGCAGTTACCCAGAAAAAAAGGCATGAGGGCGACAATGCCAAATGCCCAAAACAAGTGAATTTCCCCAAAAAGGCATCGGGCACCAACTTCAGAATGACTGTGCCAGAGACGTGGTCAGCGTCCCCTCCTGCTACTCTTATTCCCCATTCATTTTCAAGTCATCTGTCCATCAGTGCTCTGGGCTGATGACAGATAATTTCAGACAGTTGGATTTTAAAGGTGATTCAGGAGGGTTACAGCAGACAATTGATAGATTCTCCTCTTTCTTTCCGGGGTATTCCCCCTCCCCTCCAAACCAAGAAGACTTGTTTCCTCAGATGCTTCATTATGTGTTAGAAAATGCTTCTGGTGAAAACTTACAAAGGGGCTTTTATTTCAGAATGTTTCTGGTCTCAAAAAAGGAGCACTCATGGAGGCCAGTTTTGAATCTTTCTTTCCTTAATCTCTATGTGAAACTTCCAAAACACAAGATATTGACACTCCAGTGTTACCCCTTCCTCAGATCACTTGTGTTATGGTAACCTTAGATTTCAATGATGCTTGCCATCACTTTCCAGTAGCATAAAAATTCAGGAAGTTTCTAAGATTTTGTGTATGTATATCATGCTATTTACTGCACCAGGAGTATGTTCAAAGTGTGTAGCTCCCTTGGTGTTTTGCTGCAAGGTATCCATGATTTCTTTGTTTATGTAAAATCTTTGCCCAGCTGTCAGAAGACCTTAACAAAGCTTTTTTCCCTCCTAACCCATCTGGGGTGACAGATAAACATACAGAAATCCTTCCTGACTCATTCACTCAGGAGTGTGTTTTAGGGTGCCTTATCGACACTGTCATACAAAAAGCCCTTTTTACTTCAAGACAAAGTTGAAACATATCTGGAACTATTCCTGAACTTTTCTTACCGGGCTTTAGCCAGAGAATTTCTCAGAATTCTATGCCTTATGGCTTCTATTTTCCCAGTGATGTCACTTGCCAGACTGCACATGAGAAAGGTTCAGTGGTTCCTAAATACATGCAGACCCAGCATCTTCAACCCATTGATTTTTCAAATTCTAGTGCTGGGATTTGTAAAGCAAGAACTACAGTGGTAGAAAAATCAGATGGCTCTTAATCCTGGAATCCCTTTCCTCTTATTCAAAGCAATCCATCTCGACAGACTCCTCAGATTTTGCTATGGGTGCAATTTCTTCTCTCTCTGGGAGTAAAAGTGCAGTCCAAAGTCTATGGGACAATTCAGATAAAATCACATAACTATCAAAGAAATTCTTGTTGTGATTCAAACTTTAAAAGCCTTGCATCATCTTTGACAGCCATGACCCTCAGATGATTACAGACAACACCACAGTGTACTTAAGCAAACAAGGGGGATACCACGTCATAGCAACTATGCCACTAGGCAATGATGGCTTTGAAGTTAGTTTTTCAATACTCCCTAAATATTCAGGCCTCTTGCATACTTTCTTGCAAAACACAGTGACAGGCAAACTCAGCAGACCCTGGACAAACTCTCACGAGCAGAAAGTCAATCCAAAGGTATCCCAGGAATTGATCCATATATGGGAACACCTCAAATAGATCTGTTTGCCTCCTTGCAAACCAGACAACTAGACAGATACTGTTCCAGAAATCTGTGCAAGCAAGCTTGGAGATTAGATACTGTCTCATTCCCCTGGTCAGGGATGTCCCTATATGCTTTTTCACCCTTTCCACTGTTTTCCAAAGTACTTTGAAGATTCAGAATGATTTACCAAAAATCATTGTGGTGACTCCCTTTTGGCCCAATCAAAATTGTCTTTCCCTAATTATGGAATTGGCCAAGGGCAATTACCACAAACTTCCTCACACAGAACAAGGGCAGTTTGATACATGCCAACATCGAGAAACTGACTGCCTGGAGGATTCCATTTTCATACCTTTTAGGCACCTTTCTTATGCAGACATGTAGCAGGCATTAAAACAGGCATGTAAGCTTGCTCCTAGAAAGTCATATGTTGGAAAAGGAAAATATTTTTTAGTTGGTGCCTAGCCAATGACCAGGGACCCATCAGGGAGTTCGCAGCTCTGGTGCTTAAACATTTGTGAGAGTTATAATCATCTGGTTTTTCGTTTGCTTCAATCAAAATACATCTAATAGCCATTTTAGCTTGTATGCCCATGGATCCCCCTCTGTATTTGTTTGTGTTCAAGCAGTTTATGAAAGGGGTGTTATACATGAGACCCCCCCTCACAAGCAAATATCTACATCCTAGGATCTCAGATTTGTACTGGAGAAACTTGATCTTTTCATCTTTTGAACTTGTAGCTTTGGCTGATTTGTGTTTCATTATTTGGAAAATTGTTCTACTTGTTCTAACATCTGTAAGGTGAGCATCTGAGTTGCAACCTCTTCATGGTGGGAGAACCCTGTCTGGATTTCCACAGAGATAGGGTCACTGTGTAGACTAACCCCACATTCATGGACAAGGTTGCCTCACAGAGTTCACTGTGACTCAAGCTGTCAATCTCCTTTTTTTTATCCAGTGCCAGAAAAACAAGGAAGAACAGATTATTCGTGCCTTGGATGTGCGTAGGCAACTCCAGTATTACCTTGACAGACACAAGTCCTTCAGGAAATATGGCTTGATATTTATTTCGTATACCTGGACTAAGAAAGGTCAGCCAATATCTAAACAGTCAACCTCTAGATAATTGGCCTCTTCTATTCTGTTTTGCTGTTCTCACCATGGCAAACCTTTCCAGGTAGGGTTAACGCCCATTCTTCAAGATCCTTAGCCTCTTTGGCATATTGGAAGCATTTAGAAGCATTCTACAGGCAGCTACTTGGTATCCTATTCAAAGATTTACAAAGCACTACAAACTGGATTTCTTCATTAGGTGCAGAGCAGGCTTTGCTAGGACCATTCTCCAATGGCTCCTGGACTCTTATCCTTCCTTCCTCCTAAGTTGGGTAAGCTTTGGTAATCTATCCATAGGCTGCTGCAGCAGTGATAATGATAAACATAGTATAGTTGTATAAGCTGCACTTACCCATATCAGTAGATCAAATTCTTCACTGCAGTGGTTGCTGCACCCACCCAACAGCCCCTTTGTTTTACATAGTTGCTGTGCATTAAAACTTTTATTGTTTGTTGTGGTTAGTTTTCATTGTTTACAATAGTTGTGGTTGTTTCAAGATGAGTTTTCCTTTTTTGTTTGGGGCAAGAAAGTCCTGAGGATTTTTAGTCATGCTGGATACTTTTATACCTCCCTCCAGAAGGGATTAGTCTATAGACAGCCAGAGTAACTGTGTAGGAGGGAGTTAGAGCTTTTGGAAGATGGCTGTGTGCTGTACCCCTGGCAGGATGCAATTCATATGCTACTGCAGCAGTGAAGAATATATACTATTGTAGTTAAGTAAATGTTACACAGCTGTGCTTTATATATCGTGGGATGGCCAAATAATAATGGAATGGTAAAACTGTATACATACTCATACATTCAAATTAATCTGGTGACAGAGATTGCTACGCAAAAGCATCTTAATGTACATTTAATGCTCTTTGCATACTTGCTATCTGATCCAAGTTAATGTTTTAAAAACTGTAATCTACCAAAAGAGATACTGTACCATTTGCATAATATTCATAATTTAAGAGTCTCCTGCCCTTTATTTTCATAAATCTTTAGCACTTCAGTGTTCTGTAGATATTTTAGCTTGCATTTACTTACATTTCTATCTTAGTAAAATTATACATTTGGTCTGTCACAGTTCTGTGATAAATTTATATTACGTTATTTTTCACAACTTTAAGAAAATGTTATTGTGTGTAACTATATTGGGTTTCTTCTTGTCATTCAAAAATATTACTTTTCACATCCAGAGAAGTTTAAAGTGTTAAACATTGGTAAATAGCTTCAGAGATTAATGGAGCCCACCACTGATACTGTGATGATTGGCTGCATCTCTGTTTAGTATATTAATCTCTTCTTGGCTAGTCACTTAACTCAAAAGAGTTGAAACAATAGTACAAGCTGAATTAGTAGAGAAAACAAAGTCAAAGTCATCACTTGCATATTTAAATGTTGATTTGCTGCGTAAAACTCTCTTGGAGATGAAAACAGGTCCTGCTATGTTGGTTTCAATAAAGTGAGTTTTTTTAGATCACTTTATTTTATAGGTTCATAGGTTCATAGGTTTATACTAGGCTATCTGCCCTAAGGCATTTATAAGCCTAGCCCAAATTTTTGTGGCTTACGCCACCCCTTATATGAAAAAATACTGTGCCCATTAGTTTGTTGTGCCTCTGTCCAGCAGTGACACAGAGATGATTCCCGGGGTAAACCTACGATCTCCCATCCACAGGTCTAGATTTCTCTTGAACAGAGTCAGCGAGGTGCTCTGCCTCACATGGACCGGGATTTTATTCCACAGCATAGGGAGTCTCTGAGTGATAAATCTATCCCTCCAGCACGTCCTATTTATATCCGTGCTAAGGTTTAAGTCGCTTGCTCTAGTGGTTTTGGTGGATTTGGATTTTTGAGGTGGAGCATGTCCATTAATTCGGGTTGGACATGGCCTTGTATGTCAGGCACATGTCACCTCTGAGCAGACGGTATGCGACTGAGTAGAGCTGGAGTTTCTTCAATCTGGCAGCATATGACAGATTTTGGAGTCCCTTTATCCTTTTGGTGAGGAACTTTTGGGGTCTCTCCAATTGCTGCAGATGTCGGGTGAGATACATCCCGAATGGGGCATTGTACTCGATCATTGGTCTGATAAGTGAAGAGTACAGGGGAACAATGACCTCACTAGATCTGGATGTGAATCCCTTCATGATCAGGTGGGCAATGTAGAAGGTCTTTCTAACCACTTTAGCAATGTGAGTGTCAAAAGAAAGGCCACTGTCAACCTGGGTCCCCAGGTCCCTGATAACCTCTTCTGTGCTTAGTGGATTGCCACCTATATGGTAGCTTGGGGTTACCTTGTTTTTCCCGAAGGGTATGACTATACATTTTTGGTGTTTAACTTCAGGCCATGGCTCTGGCACCAGCTATCTGTTTCCGTGAGTCCCTTCTGAAGGATATCCGTGTCCGATGCACTTTCCACTATGGCCCAGTTTGCAGTCGTCTGCAAACTTTGTCAATAAAGTCCTCCCATGCTG
This sequence comes from Protopterus annectens, assembly GCF_019279795.1. Taxonomy (NCBI): domain Eukaryota; kingdom Metazoa; phylum Chordata; order Ceratodontiformes; family Protopteridae; genus Protopterus; species Protopterus annectens. The sequence continues at coordinate 1,093,597,907 of NC_056743.1, read as the reverse complement.
GCCTGTACTTCTGAGAAGTAGATGCCAAACAATAGGGGCCAAGGACCGAGCCCTGTGGGACACCACTTGTGACCGGCTTGGAGTCTGACACAGCGCCAGCAACTCTAACCCTGTGGGTTCTGTCCTTAAGCCAGTTTGCAACCCATCTTGTGACATATGGGTTTACATTTAAGCTGGTAAGTTTTTCTACAATACCCGAGTGGGGTATTGTGTGAAAGCTTTTGCAAGGTCAAGGTAGGCTGTATGGACTGCCTTTCCCTCATCAATGGCCTTGGTGACTGTTTGAAGAAGTCGACCAAGTTCAAAAGGCATGATCTTCCCTTGACAAAGCCAAACTGGGTCGGGTCCAATGTCTGCAAGTCCCCTATATCTTTGTTTATGAGCTCCATTATGATCCTCTCCATAGCTTTGCAGACTAGACTTGTTAAGCTTATGGGCGGTAATTACCAGGGTCCGTGAGGCCGCCTTTGTGGAGTGGGACCACAGTTGCCGTCGCCACTCCTTGGGCACGTATCCTGTGGTAAGGCTGAGATTAAACAGCTGCCTTATGTGCAGGGTTAATTCCTCATTTAGCTCGTGTAGCACACAGCCGGGGACACCATCCGGTCCCATTGATGCTGTGTTTTAGCTTTAGAGAGCAGCTTTCACCTGCGCATTTGAGATGTCCGGGAGGCTACACTCGGCTGGGATAGTTATCTCTCCTTTAGGGGAGAGGGGTGAAGTTTGCACTGAACCTGTCTGCCAGTATGTTGGCAATGTCTGTGGGTTCAGTGATTTTGTATCATTTTGGACTAATTCTGAGCATATCTGGGAGTTTCCACCAGGTTCCTAACATAGCTGAAAAAGGCCTTATGATTGTCCTTTGAATCCATGGCAATTTTATCTCAAAATTGGCCTTAGTTGATTTTATGAGTGCTCGTAATTTTTACTAATAATGATCAGGGTGACTTCCCTTTTATGGATTTTGTTCTATCATGTAATAGCTTTCTCCTCTTATTGTAAAGTTTGTTAATGGCTGGGGTCCACCAGACTGGGCGTTTGCCCTTTGTGGAAAGAGTCTTGGTTTTATTTGGGATTGCCTGATCCATGCAGTCCTGGAGGTGTTCATAGAAGGCATTTGTAAGGGCTTCCGCAGCTTGGGTTGTTGTTTCCACTGGCTCAGGGGCCTTGAAGGATACCACACCAGTCTTGAGTAGTGTGAAGTTTGCTTTAGAGAAGTTCTTCACTATGGTCTTTTTGTTTGGGGTGGGGCGGGATGTGGATTTCCAGTGAGATTAGTTTATGATCAGATCTCACCAATGAGGGATATACTTCGGTGTGGAGCATTTTGTCCCCATGTTTGTGACAATGAGATCTAGTATATTTTCTCCTCCGTGGAACAGTGACTAGCTGTTCCATGGCATTTGAATTTATGAACTCCAGGAACCGTTGGGCTAGAAAGTTAGGGCTTGAGTAATGTTCCCAGTCTATATTCAGGTAGTTGAAGTCACCCAATATGATGGTGTTTGGAGATACATTTATACCCTCCAGTGTCTTCAGGAAGGCTGTGTGGGGTTCCTGAGTTTGAGAGGGTGGCCTGTAGCATGCTACAATTTGTAGAGCAGTTTTGCCTATGGTTAGTTGCACCTGGATGGTTTCCGAAGCTTCGTGCGTTGCCACCAACCTGGAGGTGTGGGTATCCTTTATGAATATGGATACACCCCCTCCTTTTACTTACTTACTTTTTAATACTTACTTTAATTTGGTTTAACTTAAGTGATCATACAATAATCTTCTTATAACTATGCATTCTAGACAAAGTATTGGTTACCTGTTTTACTATATATTTTTATCTCTCTATATGTGAAGAAAATACTAACACTTCACAACTTCTTAAACTGTCTGTGTTTAATAAACATTTCCACTGTCCTTGCACAATCTTGTAGAAAAGTTTAATTTCACAATATAGTGATGAAGTCGCATTTTAAGGTGGAATAGCACAATCACGCATCATCATTTATGTAGATCCCTGAGATGAGCATTCTGAAATTTTTCTTTTAGCAAACTATCACCAGTACTTAAGTTAAGTCTGGATTTAATAGGACAGACATTCCATTTTTACTTTAGTAAAGTGTATCAGTTTTTTATCATATCTGCAAAATTCTTTGATAGTTGCATTGTACATGTATATAATTTAAAATCAAAACAAGTAACTATGTAATGAGCTTTAGAAATGAAATCTGAGGTGTCATTGTTCAATTTCATTATGTAAATCCCCAGGTAAATATTTTGTAAGTTTATCAGGAGTTATTGATAACCGCAAAATTATTTGTAAGTCATTATTTTATTTGGAGAACATTTAATAGGTATACTAAAGATATAGTAGATTTACAAATTATCTGTCGAACTTCACCTCATGCTACTATTCTGTTCTTTCTAATTGCAGTAAGGAAAAGCATGAAAAAAATTCACATCAACTGCAAAATCCCATTTTGAGATTAAATTGTAGAATGCTAAGGAGTTCATGAAATATACCCAATAAGATGAGTATTCTTTAAGCATGGTTCCAAAATATCTAGGGTTACCCCACTGACCTCTCAAATTCATGTACAGTGTTTGGTGCTCAGGGTCATTCCCTTCCACTTTGTGGACTCGTGCATTTTTTTCAGGATCACCTCCATTTCCCGAAATCATGCACAGTGGCTACTGCCCATGTATACCTCTTGTCTCTCTTGTCACAAACATTTCCTGAATTCACAATTGATTTTCATTCTCAAGGAACACTCATCACTTCTCTAGCCATTCATCTAGAGCCCCTTTTTTCCTGTTTTCGCACATGGGGTCTGAGTGTCACTTTAACGGTGACAATCATTTAGAGCACTGCCACTGACAGGTAGTTATGCTTAATGTTTGCTGTCCTGGGTCACACCCCACAAATCCTGAATTCCTCAGTACTTGTTATCCCCTCCCTGTTCTGGATCAGTATTTAGTGGCCTTCCTTTAAAGGGTGCCACAGTGGTTTGTGCATGTGTCTCACAACCCTAGAGTTCAATGTTAATTCCTGATCTCTTCATGTTCATTCA